>NC_134831.1:94013024-94282818 GCF_004210375.1 Tachypleus tridentatus
ATTAATATAAATATTGTTTAGAGTAGACAAGCGACCATTATTCAATATAAATCTTGTTTAGAGTAAATAGGTGACTGTTATTCAATATAAATCTTGTTTAGAGTAAACAAGCGACCATTATTCAATATAAATATTGTTTAGAGTATATTAGCGTTCATTATTCAATATAAATTTTGTTTAGAGTAAACAGATGACTGTTATTCAATATAAATGTTGTTTAGAGTAGACAAGCGACCATTATTCAATATAAATCTTGTTTAGAGTAAACAGGTGACTATTATTCAATATAAATCTTGTTTATAGTAAACAGGCGACTATTATTCAATATAAATGTTTTTTAGAGTAAACAAGCGAGCATTATTCAATATAAATGTTGTTTAGAGTATATACAAGCGACCATTATTCAATATAAATCTTGTTTAGAGTAAACAATCGACTGTTATTTCATATAAATGTTGTTTAGAGTAGACAAGCGACCATTATTCAATATAAATCTTGTTTAGAGTAAACAAGCGACTATTATTCAATATATATCTTGTTTTTAGTAAACATGCAACTATTATTTAATATAAATATTGTTTAGAGTAGACAAGCGACCATTATTCAATATAAATCTTGTTTAGAGTAAACAGGTGACTGTTATTCATTATAAATCTTGTTTAGAGTAAACAAGCGACCATTATTCAATATAAATGTTGTTTAGAGTATATAAGCGACCATTATTCAATATAAATCTTGTTTAGAGTAAACAGATGACTGTTATTCAATATAAATCTTGTTTAGAGTAAACAAGCGACCATTATTCAATATAAATATTGTTTAGAGTAAACAGGCGCTATTATTCAATATAAATATTGTTCAGAGTAAACAAGCGACTATTATTCAATATAAATCTTGTTTTGATTAAACAGGCAACTATTATTCAATATAAATGTTGTTTAGAGTATACAAGCGACCATTATTCAATATAAATGTTGTTTAGAGTAAACAAGCAACTGTTATTCAATATAAATGTTCTTTAGAGTAGACAAGCGACCATTATTCAAAATAAATGTTGTTTAGAGTAAACAGGAGACTGTTATTCAATATAAATCTTGTTTAGAGTAAACAGTCTACTATTATTCAATATAAAGATTGTTCAGAGTAAATAAGCGACTATTATTCAATGAAATCTTGTTTATAGTAAAGGGGCGACTATTATTCAATATAAATGTTTTTTAGAGTAAACAAGCGAGCATTATTCAATATAAATCTTGTTTATAGTAAACAGGCGACTGTTAATCAATAAAAATGTTGTTTAGAGTAAACAGGCAACTATTATTCAATATAAATATTGTTTAGAGTAAACAAGCGACTATTATTCAATATAAATCTTGTTTAGAGTAGACAAGCGACCATTATTCAATATAAATCTTGTTTAGAGTAAAGAGGCTACCATTATTCAATAAAAATCGTGTTTAGAGTAAACAAGCGACCATTATTCAATATAAATATTGTTTAGAGTAAACAGGCTACTATTATTCAATATAAATATTGTTTCAGAGTAAACAAGCGACTATTATTCAATATAAATCTTGTTTTGAGTAAACAGGCAACTATTATTCAATATAAATGTTGTTTAGAGTATACAAGCGACTATTATTCAATATAAATGTTGTTTAGATAAACAAGCAACTGTTATTCAATATAAATGTTGTTTATAGTATACAAGCGACCATTATTCAATATAAATCTTGTTTAGAGTAAACAGGCAACTATTATTCAATATAAATATTGTTCAGAGTAAATAAGCGACAATTATTTAATGTAAATCTTGTTTATAGTAAAGGGGCGACTATTATTCAATATAAATGTTTTCTAGAGTAAACAAGGAAGCATTATACAATATAAATCTTGTTTATAGTAAACAAGCGACTATTATTCAATATCAATCTTGTTTGGAGTAAACACGCAACTATTATTCAATATAAATCTTGTTTTGAGTAGACATGCAACCATTATTCAATATAAATCTTGTTTAGAGTAAAGAGGCTACCATTATTCAATAAAAAATTGTGTTTAGAGTAAACAAGCGACTATTATTCAATATAAATCTTGTTTGAGTAAACAGGCAACTATTATTCAACATAAATATTGGAGTAAAGAGGCAACTATTATTCAATATAAATACTGTTTAGAGTAGACAGGCGACATTCATTCAATATAAATGTTTTTTAGAGTAGTCAAGCGATCATTATTCAATATAAATCTTGTTTAAAGTAAACAAGCGACTGTTATTCAATATAAATGTTCTTTAGAGTAGACAAGCGGCCATTATTCAATATAAATGTTGTTTAGAGTAAACAGGCGACTTTTATTCAATATAAATGGGTTTAGAGTAAACAAGCGACAATTATTCAATATATTTTTTTGTTTAGAGTAAACAAGCAACCATTATTCAATATAAATATTGTTGATGGGTAAATAAGCGACTATTATTCAATATAAATCTTGTTTAGAGTAAACAAATGACTGTTATTCAATATAAATGTTGTTTAGAGTAAACAAGCGACCATTATTCAATATAAATCTTGTTTAGAGTAAACAATCGACTGTTATTCAATATAAATGTTGTTTAGAGTAGACAAGCGACCATTATTCAATATAAATGTTGTTTAGAGTAAACAAGCAACTGTTATTCAATATAAATATTGTTCAGAGTAAATAAGCGACTATTATTCAATATAAATCTTGTTTAAAGTAAAGCAGTGACTGTTATTCAATATAAATGTTCTTTAGAGTATTCAAGCGGCCATTATTCAATATAAATGTTGTTTAGATTAAACAGGCGACTGTTATTCAATATAAATCTTGTTTAGAGTAAACAAGCGACCATTATTCAATATAAATGTTGTTTAGAGTATATAAGCGTACATTATTCAATATAAATCTTGTTTAGAGTAAACAGATGACTTTTATTCAATATAAATCTTGTTTAGAGTAAACAAGCAACCATTATTCAATATAAATGTTGTTTAGAGTAAACAAGCAACTGTTATTCAATATAAATATTGTTTAGAGTAGACAAGCGACCATTATTCAATATAAATCTTGTTTAGAGTAAACAGGTGACTGTTATTCAATATAAATCTTGTTTAGAGTAAATAAGCGAGTATTATTCAATCTAAATCTTGTTTATAGTAAAGGGGCGACTATTATTCAATATAAATGTTTTTTAGAGTAAACAAGCGAGCATTATTCAATATAAATCTTGTTTATAGTAAACAGGCGACTGTTAATCAATATAAATGTTGTTTAGAGTAAACAGGCAACTATTATTCAATATAAATATTGTTTTGAGTAGACATGCAACTATTATTTAATATAAATATTGTTTAGAGTAAACAAGCGACCATTATTCAATATAAATCTTGTTTAGAGTAAACAAGCGACCATTATTCAATATAAATATTGTCCAGAGTAAATAAGCGACTATTATTCAATATAAATCTTGTTTTGAGTAAACATGCAACTATTATTAATATAAATATTGTTTAGAGTAGACAAGCGACCATTATTCAATATAAATCTTGTTTAGAGTAAATAGGTGACTGTTATTCATTATAAATCTTGTATAGAGTACACAAGCGACCGTTATTCAATATAAATATTGTTTAGAGTATATTAGCGTTCATTATTCAATATAAATTTTGTTTAGAGTAAACAGATGACTGTTATTTAATATAAATGTTGTTTAGAGTAGACAAGCGGCCATTATTCAAAATAAATCTTGTTTAGAGTAAACAGGTGACTATTATTCAATGTAAATCTTGTTTATAGTAAAGGGGCGACTATTATTCAATATAAATGTTTTTTAGAGTAAACAAGCGAGCATTATTCAATATAAATGTTGTTTAGAGTATATAAGCGTCCATTATTCAATATAAATCTTGTTTAGAGTAAACAATCGAGTGTTATTTCATATAAATGTTGTTTAGAGTAGTCAAGCGACCATTATTCAATATAAATCTTGTTTAGAGTAAACAAACGACTATAATTCAATATGTATCCTGTTTTTAGTAAACATGCAACTATTATTTAAAATAAATATTGTTTAGAGTAGACAAGCGAGCATTATTCATTTTAAATCTTGTTTAAAAGTAAACAGGTGACTGTTATTCATTATAAATCTTGTTTAGAGTAAACAAGCGACCATTATTCAATGTAAATGTTGTTTAGAGTATATAAGCGTCCATTATTCAATATAAATCTTGTTTAGAGTAAACAGATGACTGTTATTCAATATAAATCTTGTTTAGAGTAAACAAGCGACCATTATTCAATATAAATGTTGTTTAGAGTAAACAGGCTGCTATTATTCAATATAAATATTGTTCAGAGTAAACAAGCGACTATTATTCAATATAAATCTTGTTTTGATTAAACAGGCAACTATTATTCAATATAAATGTTGTTTAGAGTATACAAGCGACCATTATTCAATATAAATGTTGTTTAGAGTAAACAAGCAACTGTTATTCAATATAAATGTTCTTTAGAGTAGACAAGCGACCATTATTCAAAATAAATGTTGTTTAGAGTAAACAGGAGACTGTTATTCAACATAAATCTTCTTTAGAGTAAACAGTCTACTATTATTCAATATAAAGATTGTTCAGAGTAAATAAGCGACTATTATTCAATGAAATCTTGTTTATAGTAAAGGGGCGACTATTATTCAATATAAATGTTTTTTAGAGTAAACAAGCGAGCATTATTCAATATAAATTTTGTTTATAGTAAACAGGCGACTGTTAATCAATAAAAATGTTGTTTAGAGTAAACAGGCAACTATTATTCAATATAAATATTGTTCAGAGTAAACAAGCGACTATTATTCAATATAAATCTTGTTTAGAGTAGACAAGCGACCATTATTCAATATAAATCTTGTTTAGAGTAAAGAGGCTACCATTATACAATAAAAAATCGTGCTTAGAGTAAACAAGCGACCATTATTCAATAGAAATATTGTTGAGAGTAAACAGGCTACTATTATTCAATATAAATATTGTTCAGAGTAAACAAGCGACTATTATTCAATATAAATCTTGTTTTGAGTAAACAGGCAACTATTATTCAATATAAATGTTGTTTAGAGTATACAAGCGACTATTATTCAATATAATGTTGTTTAGATAAACAAGCAACTGTTATTCAATATAAATGTTGTTTATAGTATACAAGCGACCATTATTCAAAATAAATCTTGTTTAGAGTAAACAGGCAACTATTATTCAATATAAATATTGTTCAGAGTAAATAAGCGACAATTATTTAATGTAAATCTTGTTTATAGTAAAGGGGCGAATATTATTCAATATAAATGTTTTTAGAGTAAACAAGGAAGCATTATACAATATAAATCTCGTTTATAGTAAACAAGCGACTATTATTCAAGATCAATCTTCTTTGGAGTAAACACGCAACTATTATTCAATATAAATCTTGTTTTGAGTAGACATGCAACCATTATTCAATATAAATCTTGTTTAGAGTAAAGAGGCTACCATTATACAATAAAAAATTGTGCTTAGAGTAAACAAGCGACTATTATTCAATATAAATCTTGTTTGAGTAAACAGGCAACTATTATTCAACATAAATATTGGAGTAAAGAGGCAACTATTATTCAATATAAATACTGTTTAGAGTAGACAGGCGACATTCATTCAATATAAATGTTTTTTAGAGTAGTCAAGCGATCATTTTTCAATATAAATCTCGTTTAAAGTAAACAAGGGACTGTTATTCAATATAAATGTTCTTTAGAGTAGACAAGCGGCCATTATTCAATTTAAATGTTGTTTAGAGTAAAGAGGCGACTATTATTCAATATAAATGGGGTTTAGAGTAAACAAGCGACAATTATTTAGTATATTTTTTGTTTAGAGTAAACAAGCAACCATGATTCAATATTAATATTGTTGATGGGTAAATAAGCGACTATTATTCAATATAAATCTTGTTTAGAGTAAACAAATGACTGTTATTCAATATAAATGTTGTTTAGAGTATTCAAGCGACCACTATTCAATATAAATCTTGTTTAGAGTAAACAATCGACTGTTATTTAATATAAATGTTGTTTAGAGTAGACAAGCGACCATTATTCAATATAAATGTTGTTTAGAGTAAACAAGCAACTGTTATTCAATATAAATATTGTTCAGAGTAAATAAGCGACTATTATTCAATGAAATCTTGTTTAAAGTAAAGCAGTGACTGTTATTCAATATAAATGTTCTTTAGAGTATGCAAGCGGCCATTATTCAATATAAATGTTGTTTAGATTAAACAGGCGACTGTTATTCATTATAAATCTTCTTTAGAGTAAACAAGCGACCATTACTCAATATAAATGTTGTTTAGACTATATAAGCGTACAATATTCAATATAAATCTTGTTTAGAGTAAACAGATGACTGCTATTCAATATAAATCTTGTTTAGAGTAAACAAGCAACCATTATTCAATATAAATGTTGTTTAGAGTAAACAAGCAACTGTTATTCAATATAAATATTGTTTAGAGTAGACAAGCGACCATTATTCAATATAAATCTTGTTTAGAGTAAACAGGTGACTGTTATTCAACATAAATCTTGTTTAGAGTAAATAAGCGAGTATTATTCAATGTAAATCTTGTTTATAGTAAAGGGGCGACTATTATTCAATATAAATGATTTTTAGAGTAAAGAAGCGAGCATTATTCAATATAAATCTTGTATATAGTAAACAGGCGACTGTTAATCAATATAAATGTTGTTTAGAGTAAACAGGCAACTATTATTCAATATAAATATTGTTTTGAGTAGACATGCCACTATTATTTAATATAAATATTGTTTAGAGTAGACAAGCGACCATTATTCAATATAAATCTTGTTTAGAGTAAAGAGGCGACCATTATACAATAAAAAATCGTGTTTAGAGTAAACAAGCGACCATTATTCAATATAAATATTGTTCAGAGTAAACAGGCGACTTTTATTCAATATAAATGTTTTTTAGAGTAGGCAAGCGACCATTATTCAATGCAAATGTTGTTTAGAGTTAACATGCGACTGTTATTCAGTATAAATGTTGTTTAGAGTAGACAAGCGATCATTATTCAATATAAATCTTGTTTAAAGTAAACAAGCGACTGTTATTCAATATAAATGTTCTTTAGAGTAGACAAGCGGCCATTATTCAATATAAATGTTGTTTAGAGTAAACAGGCGACTGTTATTCAATATAAATCTTGTTTAGAGTAAACAAGCGACCATTATTCAATATAAATGTTGTTTAGAGTATATAAGCGACCATTATTCAATATAAATCTTGTTTAGAGTAAAAATCGACTGTTATTTAATATAAATGTTGTTTAGAGTAGACAAGCGACCATTATTCAATATAAATCTTGTGTAGAGTAAATAGGTGACTGTCATTCATTATAAATCTTGTATAGAGTAATCAAGCGACTATTATTTAATACAAATCTTTTTTTAGTAAACATGCAACTATTAATTAATATAAATATTGTTTAGAGTAGACAAGCGACCATTATTCAATATAAATCTTGTTTAGAGTATATAAGCGTTCATTATTCAATATAAATCTTGTTTAGAGTAAACAAACGACTATAATTCAATATATATCCTCTTTTTAGTAAACATGCAACTATTATTTAAAATAAATATTGTTTAGAGTAGACAAGCGAGTATTATTCATTATAAATCTTGTTTAAAAGTAAACAGGTGACTGTTATTCATTATAAATCTTGTTTAGAGTAAACAAGCGACCATTATTCAATGTAAATGTTGTTTAGAGTATATAAGCGTCAATTATTCAATATAAATCTTGTTTAGAGTAAACAGATCACTGTTATTCAATATAAATCTTGTTTAGAGTAAACAAGCGACCATTATTCAATATAAATGTTGTTTAGAGTAAACAGGCTACTATTATTCAATATAAATATTGTTCAGAGTAAACAAGCGACTATTATTCAATATAAATCTTGTTTTGATTAAACAGGCAACTATTATTCAATATAAATGTTGTTTAGAGTATACAAGCGACCATTATTCAATATAAATATTGTTTAGAGTAAACAAGCAACTGTTATTCAATATAAATGTTGTTTAGAGTAGACAAGCGACCATTATTCAAAATAAATCTTGTTTAGAGTAAACAGGTGACTGTTATTCAACATAAATCTTGTTTAGAGTAAACAGGCTACTATTATTCAATATAAAGATTGTTCAGAGTAAATAAGCGACTATTATTCAATGAAATCTTGTTTATAGTAAAGGGCGACTATTATTCAATATAAATGTTTTTTTAGAGTAAACAAGCGAGCATTATTCAATATAAATCTTGTTTAGAGTAAACAGGCGACTGTTAATCAATATAAATGTTGTTTAGAGTAAACAGGCAACTATTATTCAATATAAATATTGTTCAGAGTAAACAAGCGACTATTATTCAATATAAATCTTGTTTTGAGTAGACATGCAACTATTATTTAATATAAATATTGTTTAGAGTAGACAAGCGACCATTATTCAATATAAATCTTGTTTAGAGTAAAGAGGCGACCATTATACAATAAAAATCGTGTTTAGAGTAAACAAGCGACCATTATTCAATATAAATATTGTTTAGAGTAAACAGGCTACTATTATTCAATATAAATATTGTTCAGAGTAAATAAGCGACTATTATTCAACATAAATATTGGAGTAAACAGGCAACTATTATTCAATATAAATACTGTTTAGAGTAGACAGGCGACTATTATTCAATATAAATGTTTTTTAGAGTAAACAAGCGACCATTATTCAATATAAATGTTGTTTAGAGTTAACAAGCGACTGTTATTCAGTATAAATGTTGTTTAGAGTAGACAAGCGATCATTATTCAATATAAATCTTGTTTAAAGTAAACAAGCGACTGTTATTCAATATAAATGTTGTTTAAAGTAAACAAGCGACCATTATTCAATATAAATGTTGTTTAGAGTAAACAGGCGACTATTATTCAATATAAATGTTGTTTAGAGTAAACAAGCGACAATTATTTAGTATATGTTTTGTTTATAGTAAACAAGCAACTATTATTCAATATTAATATTGTTCAGGGTAAATAAGCGACTATTATTCAATATGAATCTTGTTTAGAGTAAACAAGCGACTGTTATTCAATATAAATGTTGTTTAGAGTATTCAAGCGACCATTATTCAATATAAATCTTGTTTAGAGTAAACAATCGACTGTTATTTAATATAAATGTTGTTTAGAGTAGACAAGCGACCATTATTCAATATAAATCTTGTTTAGAGTAAACAAGCGACTATTATTCAATATAAATCTTGTTTTTAGTAAACATGCAACTATTATTTAATATAAATATTGTTTAGAGTAGACAAGCGACCATTATTCAATATAAATCTTGTTTAGAGTAAACAGGTGACTGTTATTCAATATAAATATTGTTTAGAGTAAACAAGGGACCATTATTCAATATAAATGTTGTTTAGAGTATACAAGCGACCATTATTCAATATAAATATTGTTTAGAGTAAACAAGCAACTGTTATTCAATATAAATGTTGTTTAGAGTAGACAAGCGACCATTATTCAAAATAAATCTTGTTTAGAGTAAACAGGAGATTGTTATTCAACATAAATCTTGTTTAGAGTAAACAGTCTACTATTATTCAATATAAAGATTGTTCAGAGTAAATAAGCGACTATTATTCAATGTAAATCTTGTTTATAGTAAAGGGGCGACTATTATTCAATATAAATGTTTTTTAGAGTAAACAAGCGAGCATTATTCAATATAAATCTTTTTTATAGTAAACAGGCGACTGTTAATCATCATAAATGTTGTTTAGAGTAAACAGGCAACTATTATTCAATATAAATATTGTTCAGAGTAAACAAGCGACTATTATTCAATATAAATCTTGTTTTGAGTAGATATGCAACTATTATTTAATATAAATATTGTTTAGAGTAGACAAGCGACCATTATTCAATATAAATCTTGTTTAGAGTAAAGAGGCTACCATTATACAATAAAAAATCGTGCTTAATGTAAACAAGCGACCATTATTCAATATAAATATTGTTTAGAGTAAACAGGCTACTATTATTCAATATAAATATTGTTTAGAGTAAACAAGCGACTATTATTCAATATAAATCTTGTTTTGAATAAACAGGCAACTATTATTCAACATAAATATTGGAGTAAAGAGGCAACTATTATTCAATATAAATACTGTTTAGAGTAGACAGGCGACATTCTTTCAATATAAATGTTTTTTAGAGTAGGCAAGCGACCATTATTCAATACAAATGTTGTTTAGAGTTAACAAGCGACTGTTATTCAATATAAATGTTGTTTAGAGTAGACAAGCGATCATTATTCAATATAAATCTTGTTTAAAGTAAACAAGGGACTGTTATTCAATATAAATGTTCTTTAGAGTAGACAAGCGGCCATTATTCAATATAAATGTTGTTTAGAGTAAACAGGCGACTATTATTCAATATAAATGTTGTTTAGAGTAAACAAGCGACAATTATTTAGTATATTTTTTGTTTAGAGTAAACAAGCAACCATTATTCAATATTAATATTGTTGATGGGTAAAGAAGCGACTATTATTCAATATAAATCTTGTTTAGAGTAAACAAACGACCGTTATTCAATATAAATGTTGTTTAGAGTATTCAAGCGACCATTATTCAATATAAATCTTGTTTAGAGTAAACAATCAACTGTTATTTAATATAAATGTTGTTTAGAGTAGACAAGCGACCATTATTCAATATAAATCTTGTTTAGAGTAAACAAGCGACTATTATTCAATATAAATCTTGTTTTTAGTAAACATGCAACTATTATTTAATATAAATATTGTTTAGAGTAGACAAGCGACCATTATTCAATATAAATCTTGTTTAGAGTAAACAGGTGACTGTTATTCATTATAAATATTGTTTAGAGTAAACATGGGACCATTATTCAATATAAATGTTGTTTAGAGTATATAAATGTCCATTATTCAATATAAATTTTGTTTAGAGTAAACACATGTCTTTACTTCAGTATAAATCTTGGTTATAGTAAACAAGCGACCATTATTCAATATAAATCTTGTTTTTAGTAAACATGCAACTATTATTGAATATAAATATTGTTTAGAGTAGACAAGCGACCATTATTCAATATAAATCTTGTTTAGAGTAAACAGGTGACTGTTATTCATTATAAATATTGTTTAGAGTAAACATGGGACCATTATTTAAAATAAATCTTGTTTAGAGTAAAGAGGTGACTATTATTCAATGTAAATCTTGTTTATAGTAAAGAAGCGACTATTATTCAATATAAATGTTTTTTAGAGTAAACAAGCGAGCATTATTCAATATAAATGTTGTTTAGAGTATATAAGCGTCCATTATTCAATATAAATCTTGTTTAGAGTAAACAATCGAGTGTTATTTCATATAAATGTTGTTTAGAGTAGTCCAGCGACCATTATTCAATATAAATCTTGTTTAGAGTAAACAAACGACTATAATTCAATATATATCCTCTTTTTAGTAAACATGCAACTATTATTTAAAATAAATATTGTTTAGAGTAGACAAGCGAGTATTATTCATTATAAATCTTGTTTAAAATTAAACAGGTGACTGTTATTCATTATAAATCTTGTTTAGAGTAAACAAGCTACCATTATTCAATATAAATGTTGTTTAGAGTATATAAGCGTCCATTATTCAATATAAATCTTGTTTAGAGTAAACAGATGACTGTTATTCAATATAAATCTTGTTTAGAGTAAACAAGCGACCATTATTCAATATAAATGTTGTTCAGAGTAAACAGGCTACTATTATTCAATATAAATATTGTTCAGAGTAAACAAGCGACTATTATTCAATATAAATCTTGTTTTGAGTAAACAGGCAACTATTATTCAATATAAATGTTGTTTAGAGTATACAAGCGACCATTATTCAATATAAATGTTGTTTAGAGTAAACAAGCAACTGTTATTCAATATAAATGTTCTTTAGAGTAGACAAGCGACCATTATTCAAAATAAATCTTGTTTAGAGTAAACAGGAGACTGTTATTCAATATAAATGTTGTTTAGAGTAAACAGGCAACTATTATTCAATATAAATATTGTTCAGAGTAAACAAGCGACTATTATTCAATATAAATCTTGTTTTGAGTAGACATGCAACTATTATTTAATATAAATATTGTTTAGAGTAGACAAGCGACCATTATTCAATATAAATCTTGTTTAGAGTAAAGATGCTACCATTATACAATAAAAAATCGTGCTTAGAGTAAACAAGCGACCATTATTCAATAGAAATATTGTTGAGAGTAAACAGGCTTCTATTATTCAATATAAATATTGTTCAGAGTAAACAAGCGACTATTATTCAATATAAATCTTGTTTTAATTAAACAGGCAACTATTATTCAACATACATATTGGAGTAAAGAGGCAACTATTATTCAGTATAAATGTTGTTTAGAGTAGCCAAGCGATCATTTTTCAATATAAATCTTGTTTAAAGTAAACAAGGGACTGTTATTCAATATAAATGTTCTTTAGAGTAGACAAGAGGCCATTATTCAATATAAATATTGTTCAGAGTAAACAGGCTACTATTATTCAATATGGCCCGGCATGGCCTAGCGCGTAAGGCGTGCGACTCGTAATCCGAGGGTCGCGGGTTCGCGGTCGCGTCGCGCTAAACATGCTCGCCCTCCCAGCCGTGGGGGTGTATAATGTGACGGTAAATCCCACTATTCGTTGCTAAAGAGTAGCCTAAGAGTTGGCGGTGGTTGGTGATGACTAGCTGCCTTCCCTCTAGTCTTACACTGCAAAATTAGGGACGGCTAGCACAGATAGCCCTCGAGTAGCTTTGTGCGAAATTTCCAAACAAACAAAACAAAACAAATTATTCAATATAAATCTTGTTTTGATTAAACAGGCAACTGTTATTCAATATAAATGTTGTTTAGAGTATACAAGCGACCATTATTCAATATAAATGTTGTTTAGAGTAAACAAGCAACTGTTATTCAATATAAATATTGTTCAGAGTAAATAAGCTACTATTATTGAATGAAATTTTTTTTATAGTAAAGGGGCGACTATTATTCAATATAAATACTGTTTAGAGTAGACAGGCGACTTTAATTCAATATAAATGTTTTTTTAGTTCAGGCAAGCGACCATTATTCAATACAAATGTTGTTTAGAGTTAACAAGCGACTGTTATTCAGTATAAATGTTGTTTAGAGTAGACAAGTGATCATTATTCAATATAAATCTTGTTTAAAGTAAAGCAGTGACTGTTATTATATGTAAATGTTCTTTAGAGTATGCAAGCGGCCATTATTCAATATAAATGTTGTTTAGAGTAAACAGGCGACTGTTATTCATTATAAATCTTGTTTAGAGTAAAGAAGCGACCATTACTCAATATAAATGTTGTTTAGACTATATAAGCGTCCAATATTCAATATAAATCTTGTTTAGAGTAAACAGATGACTGCTATTCAATATAAATCTTGTTTAGAGTAAACAAGCGACCATTATTCAACATAAATATTGTCCAGAGTAAATAAGCGACTATTATTTAATATAAATCTTGTTTTGAGTAAACATGCAACTATTAATTAATATAAATATTGTTTAGAGTAGACAAGCGACCATTATTCAATATAAATCTTGTTTAGAGTAAATAGGTGACTGTTATTCATTATAAATCTTGTATAGAGTACACAAGCGACCGTTATTCAATATAAATATTGTTTAGAGTATATTAGCGTTCATTATTCAATATAAATTTTGTTTAGAGTAAACAGATGACTGTTATTTAATATAATGTTGTTTAGAGTAGACAAGCGGCCATTATTCAATGTAAATCTTGTTTATAGTAAAGGGGCCACTATTATTCAATATAAATGTTTTTTAGAGTAAACAAGCGAGCATTATTCAATATAAATGTTGTTTAGAGTATATAAGCGTCCATTATTCAATATAAATCTTGTTTAGAGTAAACAATCGAGTGTTATTTCATATAAATGTTGTTTAGAGTAGTCAAGCGACCATTATTCAATATAAATCTTGTTTAGAGTAAACAAACGACTATAATTCAATATATATCCTGTTTTTAGTAAACATGCAACTATTATTTAAAATAAATATTGTTTAGAGTAGACAAGCGAGCATTATTCATTATAAATCTTGTTTAAAAGTAAACAGGTGACTGTTATTCATTATAAATCTTGTTTAGAGTAAACAAGCGACCATTATTCAATGTAAATGTTGTTTAGAGTATATAAGCGTCCATTATTCAATATAAATCTTGTTTAGAGTAAACAGATGACTGTTATTCAATATAAATCTTGTTTAGAGTAAACAAGCGACCATTATTCAATATAAATGTTGTTTAGAGTAAACAGGCTGCTATTATTCAATATAAATATTGTTCAGAGTAAACAAGCGACTATTATTCAATATAAATCTTGTTTTGATTAAACAGGCAACTATTATTCAATATAAATGTTGTTTAGAGTATACAAGCGACCATTATTCAATATAATTGTTGTTTAGAGTAAACAAGCAACTGTTATTCAATATAAATGTTCTTTAGAGTAGACAAGCGACCATTATTCAAAATAAATGTTGTTTAGAGTAAACAGGAGACTGTTATTCAATATAAATCTTGTTTAGAGTAAACAGTCTACTATTATTCAATATAAAGATTGTTCAGAGTAAATAAGCGACTATTATTCAATGAAATCTTGTTTATAGTAAAGGGGCGACTATTATTCAATATAAATGTTTTTAGAGTAAACAAGCGAGCATTATTCAATATAAATTTTGTTTATAGTAAACAGGCGACTGTTAATCAATAAAAATGTTGTTTAGAGTAAACAGGCAACTATTATTCAATATAAATATTGTTTAGAGTAAACAAGCGACTATTATTCAATATAAATCTTGTTTGGAGTAAACAAGCGACTATTATTCAATATAAATCTTGTTTTGAGTAGACATGCAACTATTATTTAATATAAATATTGTTTAGAGTAGACAAGCGACCATTATTCAATATAAATCTTGTTTAGAGTAAAGAGGCGACCATTATACAATAAAAAATCGTGTTTAGAGTAAACAAGCGACCATTATTCAATATAAATATTGTTTAGAGTAAACAGGCTACTATTATTCAATATAAATATTGTTTAGAGTAAACAAGCGACTATTATTCAATATAAATCTTGTTTTGAGTAAACAGGCAACTATTATTCAACATAAATATTGGAGTAAAGAGGCAACTATTATTCAATATAAATGCTGTTTAGAGTAGACAGGCGACTTTTATTCAATATAAATGTTTTTTAGAGTAAACAAGCGACCATTATTCAATATAAATGTTGTTTAGAGTAAACAAGCGACTGTTATTCAATATAAATGTTGTTTAGAGTAAACAAATGATCATTATTCAATATAAATCTTGTTTAGAGTAAACAGTGACTATTATTCAATATAAATGTTGTTTAGAGTAAACAAGCGACCATTATTCAATATAAATGTTGTTTAGAGTAAACAGGCGACTATTATTCAATATAAATCTTGTTTAGAGTAAACAAGCGACCATTATTCAATATAAATGTTGTTTAGAGTATACAAGCGACCATTATTCAATATAAATCTTGTTTAGAGTAAACAAGCGACCATTATTCAATATAAATGTTGTTTTGAGTAGACACTCCACTATTATTTAATATAAATATTGTTTAGAGTAAACAAGCGACCATTATTCAATATAAATCTTGTTTAGAGTAAAGTGGCGACCATTATACAATAAAAAATCGTGTTTAGAGTAAACAAGCGACCATTATTCAATATAAATATTGTTCAGAGTAAACAGGCTACTATTATTCAATATAAATATTGTTCAGAGTAAACAAGCGACTATTATTCAATATAAATCTTGTTTTGAGTAAACAGGCAACTATTATTCAACATAAATATTGGAGTAAACAGGCAACTATTATTCAATATAAATAGTGTTTAGAGTAGACTGGCGTCTTTCATTCAAATTTTTTTTTTTTTTTTAGAATAGGCAAGCGATCATTATTCAAAACAAATGTTGTTTGGAGTTAAAAAGCGACTGTTATTCAATATAAATGTTGTTTAGAGTAGACAAGCAATCATTATTCAATATAAATGTTGTTTAGAGTATATAAGTGTCCATTATTCAATATTAATCTTCTTTAGAGTAAACAGATAAGTTTTATTCAATATAAATCTTGCTTAGAGTAAACAAGCGACCATTATTCAATATAAATCTTGTTTTGAGTAAACAGGCAACTATTATTCAATATAAGTGTTGTTTAGAGTATACAAGCGACAATTATTCAATATAAATCTTGTTTAGAGTAAAACGGTGCCTGTTATGCAACATAAATCTTGTTTAGAGTAAACAGGCTACTATTATTCAATATAAATATTGTTCAGAGTAAATAAGCGACAATTATTCAATATAAATCTTGTTTAGAGTAAACAAGGGCGACTATTATTCAATATAAATGTTTTTTAGAGTAGACAAGCGACCATTATTCAATATAAATCTTGTTTAGAGTAAACAAGCGACTATTATTCAAAATAAATCTTGTTACAGTAAACAAGCGAGCATTATTCAATATAAATCTTGTTTAAAGTAAACAAGTGACTGTTATTCAATATAAATGTTGTTTAGAGTAGACAAGCGACCATTATTCAATATAAATCTTGTTTAGAGTAAACAGGTGACTGTTATTCATTATAAATCTTGTTTAGAGTAAACAAGCGACCATTATTCAATATAAATGTTGTTTAGAGTATATAAGCGCCCATTATTAAATATAAATCTTGTTTAGAGTAAACATTTGACTCTTATTAAATATAAATCTTGTTTAGAGTAAACAGGCGACTATTATTCAATATAAATGTTGTTTAGAGTATATAAGCGCCCATTATTAAATATAATTCTTGTTTAGAGTAAACTGATGACTTTTATTCAATATAAATCTTGTTTAGAGTAAACAAGCGACCATTATTCAATATAAATATTGTTCAGAGTAAACAAGCGACTATTATTCAATATAAATCTTGTTTTGAGTAAACAGGCAACTATTATTCAATATAAATGTTGTTTAGAGTATACAAGCGACTATTATTCAATATAAATGTTGTTTAGAGTAAACAAGCAACTGTTATTCAATATAAATGTTGTTTAGAGTATACAAGCGACCATTATTCAAAATAAATCTTGTTTAGAGTAAACAGGTGACTGTTATTCAACATAAATCTTGTTTAGAGTAAACAGGCTACTATTATTCAATATAAATATTGTTCAGAGTAAATAAGCGACTATTATTCAATGTAAATCTTGTTTATAGTAAAGGGGCGACTATTATTCAATATAAATGTTTTTAGAGTAAACAAGCGATCATTATTCAATATAAATTTTGTTTAGAGTAAACAAGCGACCATTATTCAATATAAATGTTGTTTAGAGTATACAAGCGACCATTATTCAATATAAATCTTGTTTAGAGTAAACAATCGACTGTTATTTAATATAAATGTTGTTTAGAGTAGACAAGCGACCATTATTCAATATAAATCTTGTTTAGAGTAAACAAGCGACTATTATTCAATATAAATCTTGTTTTTAGTAAACATGCAACTATTATTTAATATAAATATTGTTTAGAGTAAACAAGCGACTATTATTCAATATAAATCTTGTTTTGAGTAAACAGGCAACTATTATTCAATATAAATGTTGTTTAGAGTATACAAGCGACTATTATTCAATATAAATGTTGTTTAGAGTAAACAAGCAACTGTTATTCAATATAAATGTTGTTTAGAGTATACAAGCGACCATTATTCAAAATAAATCTTGTTTAGAGTAAACAGGTGACTGTTATTCAACATAAATCTTGTTTAGAGTAAACAGGCTACTATTATTCAATATAAATATTGTTCAGAGTAAATAAGCGACTATTATTCAATGTAAATCTTGTTTATAGTAAAGGGCGACTATTATTCAATATAAATGTTTTTTAGAGTAAACAAGCGAGCTTTATTCAATATAAATCTTGTTTAGAGTAAACAAGCGACCATTATTCAATATAAATGTTGTTTAGAGTATATAAGCGTCCATTATTCAATATAAATATTGTTTAGAGTAAACAATCGACTGTTATTTCATATAAATGTTGTTTAGAGTAGACAAGCGACCATTATTCAATATAAAGCTTGTTTAGAGTAAACAAGCGACTATTATTCAATATAAATCTTGTTCTTAGTAAACATGCAATTATTATTTAATATAAATATTGTTTAGAGTAGACAATCGACCATTATTCAATATAAATCTTGTTTAGAGTAAACAGGTGACTGTTATTCATTATAAATCTTGTTTAGAGTAAACAAGCGACCATTATTCAATATAAATGTTGTTTAGAGTATATAAGCGTCCATTATTCAATATAAATCTTGTTTAGAGTAAACAGATGACTGTTATTCAATATAAATCTTGTTTAGAGTAAACAAGCGACCATTATTCAATATAAATGTTGTTCAGAGTAAACAGACTGCTATTATTCAATATAAATATTGTTCAGAGTAAACAAGCGACTATTATTCAATATAAATCTTGTTTAGAGTATACAAGCGACCATTATTCAATATAAATATTGTTTAGAGTAAACAAGCAACTGTTATTCAATATAAATGTTTTTTAGAGTAGACAAGCGACCATTATTCAATATAAATGTTGTTTAGAGTAAACAGGAGACTGTTATTCAACATAAATCTTGTTTAGAGTAAACAGTCTACTATTATTCAATATAAATATTGTTCAGAGTAAATAAGCGACTATTATTCAATGTAAATCTTGTTTATAGTAAAGGGGCGACTATTATTCAATATAAATGTTTTTTAGAGTAGACAAGCGACCATTATTCAATATAAATCTTGTTTAGAGTAAACAAGCGACTATTATTCAAAATAAATCTTGTTTAGAGTAAACAAGCGAGCATTATTCAATATAAATTTTGTTTAAAGTAATCAAGCGACTGTTATTCAATATAAATGTTCTTTAGAGTGGACAAGCGGCCATTATTCAATATAAATCTTGTTTAGAGTAAACAGGTGACTGTTATTCATTATAAATCTTGTTTAGAGTAAACAAGCGACCATTATTCAATATAAATGTTGTTTAGAGTATATAAGCGTCCATTATTTAATATAAATCTTGTTTAGAGTAAACATTTGACTGTTATTAAACATAAATCTTGTTTAGGGTAAACAGGCGACTATTATTCAATATAAATATTATTCAGAGTATATAAGTGTCCATTATTCAATATAAATCTTGTTTAGAGTAAACAGATGAGTTTTATTCAATATAAATCTTGTTTAGAGTAAACAAGCGACCATTATTCAATATAAATATTGTTCAGAGTAAACAAGCGACTATTATTCAATATAAATCTTGTTTTGAGTAAACAGGCAACTATTATTCAATATAAATGTTGTTTAGAGTATATAAGCGACTATTATTCAATATAAATGTTGTTTAGAGTAAACAAACAACTGTTATTCAATATAAATGTTGTTTAGAGTATACAAGCGACCATTATTCAAAATAAATCTTGTTTAGAATAAACAGGTGACTGTTATTCAACATAAATCTTGTTTCAGGTAAACAGGCTACTATTATTCAATATAAATATTGTTCAGAGTAAATAATCGACTATTATTCAATGTAAATCTTGTTTATAGTAAAGTGGCGACTATTATTCAATATAAATGTTTTTTAGAGTAAACAAGCGAGCTTTATTCAATATAAATCTTGTTTAGAGTAAACAAGCGACCATTCTTCAATATAAATGTTGTTTAGAGTATATAAGCGTCCATTATTCAATATAAATCTTGTTTAGAGTAAACAATCGACTGTTATTTAATATAAATGTTGTTTAGAGTAGACAAGCGACCATTATTCAATATAAATCTTGTTTAGAGTAAACAAGCGACTATTATTCAATATAAATCTTTTTTTTAGTAAACATGCAACTATTATTCAATATAAATATTGTTCAGAGTAAACAAGCGACTATTATTCAATATAAATCTTGTTTTGAGTAAACAGGCAACTATTATTCAATATAAATGTTGTTTAGAGTATACAAGCGACTATTATTCAATATAAATGTTGTTTAGAGTAAACAAACAACTGTTATTCAATATAAATGTTGTTTAGAGTATACAAGCGACCATTATTCAAAATAAATCTTGTTTAGAGTAAACAGGTGACTGTTATTCAACATAAATCTTGTTTCGGGTAAACAGGCTACTCTTATTCAATATAAATATTGTTCAGAGTAAATAATCGACTATTATTCTATATAAATCTTGTTTATAGTAAAGGGCGACTATTATTCAATATAAATGTTTTTAGAGTAAACAAGCGAGCTTTAGTCAATATATATTTTGTTTAGAGTAAACAAGCGACCATTCTTCAATATAAATGTTGTTTAGAGTATATAAGCGTCCATTATTCAATATAAATCTTGTTTAGAGTAAACAATCGACTGTTATTTAATATAAATGTTGTTTAGAGTAGACAAGCGACCATTATTCAATATAAATCTTGTTTAGAGTAAACAAGCGACTATTATTCAATATAAATCTTTTTTTAGTAAACATGCAACTATTATTCAATATAAATATTGTTCAGAGTAAACAAGCGACTATTATTCAATATAAATCTTGTTTTGAGTAAACAGGCAACTATTATTCAATATAAATGTTGTTTAGAGTATACAAGCGACTATTATTCAATATAAATGTTGTTTAGAGTAAACAAACAACTGTTATTCAATATAAATGTTGTTTAGAGTATACAAGCGACCATTATTCAAAATAAATCTTGTTTAGAGTAAACAGGTGACTGTTATTCAACATAAATCTTGTTTAGAGTAAACAGGCTACTCTTATTCAATATAAATATTGTTCAGAGTAAATAATCGACTATTATTCAAGGTAAATCTTGTTTATAGTAAAGGGGCGACTATTATTCAATATAAATGTTTTTTAGAGTAAACAAGCGAGCATTATTCAATATAAATGTTGTTTAGAGTATATAAGCGTCCATTGTTCAAGATAAATATTGTTTAGAGTAAACATTCGAGTGTTATTTCATATAAATGTTGTTTAGAGTAGTCAAGCGACCATTATTCAATATAAATCTTGTTTAGAGTAAACAAACGACTATAATTCAATATATATCCTGTTTTTAGTAAACATGCAACTATTATTTAAAATAAATATTGTTTAGAGTAGACAAGCGAGCATTATTCATTTTAAATCTTGTTTAAAAAGTAAACAGGTGACTGTTATTCATTATAAATCTTTTTTAGAGTAAACAAGCGACCATTATTCAATGTAAATGTTGTTTAGAGTATATAAGCGTCCATTATTTAATATAAATCTTGTTTAGTGTAAACAGCTGACTGTTATTCAATATAAATCTTGTTTAGAGTAAACAAGCGACCATTATTCAATATAAATGTTGTTCAGAGTAAACAGGCTGCTATTATTCAATATAAATATTGTTCAGAGTAAACAAGCGACTATTATTCAATATAAATCTTGTTTTGATTAAACAGGCAACTATTATTCAATATAAATGTTGTTTAGAGTATACAAGCGACCATTATTCAATATAAATGTTCTTTAGAGTAGACAAGCGACCATTATTCAAAATAAATGTTGTTTAGAGTAAACAGGAGACTGTTATTCAACATAAATCTTTTTTAGAGTAAACAGTCTACTATTATTCAATATAAAGATTGTTCAGAGTAAATAAGCGACTATTATTCAATGAAATCTTGTTTATAGTAAAGGGGCGACTATTATTCAATATAAATGTTTTTTAGAGTAAACAAGCGAGCATTATTCAATATAAATCTTGTTTATAGTAAACAGGCGACTGTTAATCAATATAAATGTTGTTTAGAGTAAACAGGCAACTATTATTCAATATAAATATTGTTCAGAGTAAACAAGCGACTATTATTCAATATAAATCTTGTTTGGAGTAAACATGCGACTATTATTCAATATAAATCTTGTTTTGAGTAGACATGCAACTATTATTTAATATAAATCTTGTTTTGAGTAAATAGGCAACTATTATTCAACATAAATATTGGAGTAAACAGGCAACTATTATTCAATATAAATACTGTTTAGAGTAGACAGGCGACTATTATTCAATATAAATGTTTTTTAGAGTAGGCAAGCGACCATTATTCAATACAAATGTTGTTTAGAGTTAACAAGCGACTGTTATTCAGTATAAATGTTGTTTAGAGTAGACAAGCGATCATTTTTCAATATAAATCTTTTTTAAAGTAAACAAGGGACTGTTATTAAATATAAATGTTCTTTAGAGTAGACAAGCGGCCATTATTCAATATAAATGTTGTTTAGAGTAAAGAGGCGACTATTATTCAATATAAATGTTGTTTAGAGTAAACAAGCGACAATTATTTAGTATATTTTTTGTTTAGAGTAAACAAGCAACCATGATTCAATATTAATATTGTTGAGGGTAAAGAAGCGACTATTATTCAATATAAATCTTGTTTAGAGTAAACAAACGACTGTTATTCAATATAAATGTTGTTTAGAGTATTCAAGCGACCATTATTCAATATAAATCTTGTTTAGAGTAAACAATCGACTGTTATTTAATATAAATGTTGTTTAGAGTAGACAAGCGACCATTATTCAATATAAATCTTGTTTATAGTAAACAAGCTACTATTATTCAATATAAATCTTGTTTTTAGTAAACATGCAACTATTATTGAATATAAATATTTTTAAAAGTAGACAAGCGAATATTATTCAATATAAATCTTGTTTAGTGTAAACAGGTGACTGTTATTCATTATAAATATTGTTTAGAGTAAACATGGGACCATTATTCAATATAAATGTTGTTTAGAGTATATAAGTGTCAATTTTTCAATATAAATTTTGTTTAGAGTAAACACATGTCTTTAATTCAATATAAATCTTGCTTATAGTAAACAAGCGACCATTATTCAATATAAATATTGTTCAGAGTGAACAAGCGACTATTATTCAATATAAATCTTGTTTGGAGTAAACAAGCGACTATTATTCAATATAAATCTTGTTTTGAGTAGACATGCAACTATTATTTAATATAAATCTTGTTTAAAGTAAACAGATGTCTGTTATTCAATATAAATTTTGTTTAGAGTAAACAAGCGACCGTTATTCAATATAAATATTGTTCAGAGTAAACAGGCTACTATTATTCAATATAAATCTACTTTTGATTAAACAGGCAACTGTTATTCAATATAAATGTTGTTTAGAGTAAACAGGTGACTGTTATTCAACATAAATCTTGTTTAGAGTAAACAGGCTACTCTTATTCAATATAAATATTGTTCAGAGTAAATAAGCGACTATTATTCAATGTAAATCTTGTTTATAGTAAAGGGGCGACTATTATTCAATATAAATGTTTTTTAGAGTAAACAAGCGAGCATTATTCAATATAAATCTTGTTTAAAGTAATCAAGTGTCTGTTATTCAATATAAATGTTCTTTAGAGTGGACAAGCGGCCATTATTCAATATAAATCTTGTTTAGAGTAAACAGGTGACTGTTATTTATTATAAATCTTGTTTAGAGTAAACAAGCGACCATTATTCAATATAAATGTTGTTTAGAGTATATAAGCGTCCATTATTCAATATAAATCTTGTTTAGAGTAAACAGGTGACTGTTATTCGACATAAATCTTGTTTAGGGTAAACAGGCTACTATTACTCAATATAAATATTGTTCAGAGTAAATAAGCGACTATTATTCAATGTAAATCTTGTTTATAGTAAAGGGGCGATTATTATTCAATATAAATGTTTTTCGAGTAAACAAACGAGCATTATTCAATATAAATCTCTTTTATAGTAAACAGGAGACTGTTAATCAATATAAATGTTGTTTAGAGTAAACAGGCAAATATTATTCAATATAAATATTGTTCAGAGTAAACAAGCGACTATTATTGAATATAAATTTTGCTTGGAGTAAACAAGCGACTATTATTCAATATAAGTCTTGTTTTGAGTAGACATGCGACTATTATTTAATATAAATATTGTTTAGAGTAGACAAGTGACCATTATTCAATATAAATCTTGTTTAGAGTAAAGAGGCGACCATTACACAATAAAAAATCGTGTTTAGAGTAAACAAGCGACCATTATTCAATAGAAATATTGTCCAGAGTAAATAAGCGACTATTATTCAACATAAATATTGGAGTAAACAGGCAACTATTATTCAATATAAATACTGTTTAGAGTAGGCAAGCGACCATTATTCAATACAAATGTTGTTTAAAGTAAACAAGTGACTGTTATTCAATATAAATGTACTTTAGAGTAGACAAGCGACCACTATTCAATAAAGAATCTTTTTTAGAGTAAACAAGCCACAATTCTTCACTATACTTCTTGTTTAGAGTAAAGAAGAGACTATTATTCAATATAAATCTTGTTTTGAGTAAACATGCAAGTATTATTTAATATTAATATTGTTTAGTGTAGACAAACGACCATTTATCAATACAAATGTAGTTTAGAGTAAACAGGCGACTGTTATTCAATATAAATGTTGTTTAGAGTAGACAAGCGACCATTATTTAATATATATCTTGTTTAGAGTAAACAAGCGACCATTATTCAATATAAATTTTGTCCAGAGTACATAAGAGACTGTTATTCAATATAAATCTTGTTTAGAGTAAAGAAGCGACTGTTATTCAGTATAAATGTTGCTTAGAGTAGACAAGCGACCATTATTCAATATAAATCTTGTTTAGAGTAAAGAAGCGACTGTTATTCAGTATAAATGTTGTTTAGAGTAGACAAGCGACCATTATTCAATATAAATGTTGTTTAGAGTAGACAAGCGGCCAATATTCAATATAAATGTTGTTTAGAATAAACAGGCGACTGTTATTCAATATAAATCTTTTTTAGAGTAAACAAGCCACAATTCTTCACTATACTTCTTGTTTAGAGTAAAGAAGAGACTATTATTCAATATAAATCTTGTTTTGAGTAAACATGCAAGCACTATTTAATATTAATATTGTTTAGAGTAGACAAGCGACCATTCTTTAAAACAAATGTTGTTTAGAGTCAACAGGCGACTGTTATTCAATATAAATGTTGTTTAGAGTAGACAAACGACCATTATTTAATATATATCTTGTTTAGAGTAAACAGGCGACCATTATTCAATAAAAAATCTTCTTTAGAGTAAACAAGCGACCATTATTCAATATAAATTTTGTACAGAGTACATAAGAGACTGTTATTCAATATAAATCTTGTTTAGAGTAAAGAAGCGACTGTTATTCAGTATAAATGTTGTTTAGAGTAGACAAGCGACCATTATTCAATATAAATGTTGTTTAGAGTAGACAAGCGGCCATTATTCAATATAAATGTTGTTTAGAATAAACAGGCGACTGTTATTCAATATAAATGTTGTTTAGAGTAAACAAGCGACCATTATTCAATATAAATGTTGTTTAGAGTAAACAGGCGTTTGTTATTGAATATAAATGTTGTTTAGAGTAGACAAGCGGCCATTATTTAATATAAATCTTGATTAGTGTAAACAATCGACCATTATTCAATATAAATATTGTCCAGAGTAAATAAGCGACTATTATTTAATATAAATCTTGTTTAGAGTAAAGAAGCGGCAATTATTCAGTATACTTCTTGTTTATAGTAAACAAGCAACAATAATTCGATATAAATATTGTTCAGGGTATATAAATGACTATTATTCAATATTAATGTTGTTCAGAGTAAACAAGCGACTGTTTTTCAATATACATGTTGTTTCGAGTATACAAGCGACCATTATTCAATATAAATGTTGTTTAGAGTAAACAAGCGACTGTTATTCAATATACATGTTGTTTCGAGTATACAAGCGACCATTATTCAATATAAATGTTGTTTAGAGTAAACAAGCGACTGTTTTTCAATATACATGTTGTTTCGAGTATACAAGCGACCATTATTCAATATATATGTTGTTTAGTGTAAACAATCGACTGTTTTTCAATATACATGTTGTTTCGAGTATACAAGCGACCATTATTCAATATAAATGTTGTTTAGAGTAAACAAGCGACTGTTATTCAATATAAATCTTTTTTTGAGTATACAAGCGACCATTATTGAATATAAATGTTGTTTTTAGTAAACAATACCTATAAAGACGAGGTACACCCTGTACACCGATGAAGCCTTATGAACTTTTTGATAGTACTCGGACTTGTAATTAGAAGAACTTTTTTTCACTTTAATTAGCTAGGGCATGCTCGTTAGAAGAGTGTGCTCGCTAACACGAGTGGTCCTTTTCGTTTCATGAAGGTACTACGTAAAAAAGTTCGTGTTTTTTGGTATCTATTTATCTCTTTATTTTTTCTTTCGTTACTGACCTAAAGTTTTGTTCGCACCAACAGTTCCGTATATACCGATGTGAAACATGTAGCACTATTATTATTACACAAAAATCCCTTTTAAAATAAAATTAACATTATATCTATCGACCAGTTTGACCATTAGTCGGTGGTCATAGATTACATAAGTACTTAGCTACATTTAATGATGAGAGGTACTTAGCTACATTTAATGATGAGAGGTACTTAGCTTTATGTGATGAGGTTTGATTTGTTCTGAATTTCTCCCTACTCGATAGCTATCTGTGTTAACCGTCCCTAATTTGGCAGTGATAGGCCAGAGGAAAGGCAACTAGTCAACAACAGCTATCACCAGCTCTTTGGCTGATTTTTACCAACAAACAGTTGGATGAACTTTTACATTATAACGCCCCCATTATCAGTGACGGAGAGTCGATCTCGCAACCCACAAATTGCGAGCGGAGTGCTCTAACCACCAGGATATGCCCACTCGTGATCATATCGATCAGAAGTTTAAAGTGTCTCGGGTTCTAGACGTTTTGCTACTGTCACACTTGCAACCTTGAATTCGTCATAAGAGTGACAGTCAGTTCTGGTTTAGAGAAATCACTCTAATCGATTGGTGCATCTACTCGGTTACCATATCTGTGTTCAAAATAGAAATAGCTGTATGTTAATCACAAGTGTCTAAAGTATTGATTAGTAAAAATTTTATTGAAAAGATTTAAGTTTTCAAGGTTCGTTAATTAGGATTTATTTGCATTTATTTTAATTTAATCAACGAAAAAATATTCTACATATTTCCAGGTTTCACGAAGAAATCGAAGCAAGTCTATAAAACTTTTTGGTTACACTAACAAGTTAAAACGATTCAAAACTAACTTATGGTACGAGATAAAACTTACGCATAATATATGGTAGAACCCATTTGATATCTAGGTTTTTACAAAATATAAACTGATTAGATAAACGTGATTTAATACCATGTCATGATACTTTACACTATTTTGAGGATTTAACGTTGTGTACGGCAGACACAGAAAATAGTTCCCAAGAGTTTCCTAGCAAAATCTAAACTATTATAACTTTTAACCAGAGAATATGCTTGTGATTACACAATTCTGGATTAAAAAACAAAAACAACAGAAAAACCAAATACTGACTAGTTAAACAGGCTTGCAATGATAATATGTTGAATCTATTTGAACAGTAATTGTTCTTTTGTTTCCACTTTAGCTCACCAGGAGAAGCATGTGTGAGTAAAATCACTTTACCACCAGGCTACATTAGCAGATGCAGACAGAAGTACAGTAAGAAGTCGCTGGTGACACTGGACGGAGATGGTCAGGGAACTCGACAGGACCAGGTCTTTGTACCCTCGTGTTGTGTTTGCCAGTTAAGCCTTGTCACTCAGAAATAGCACGTGCCGTCCTCTCGTTCTTCCTTCGTAAACAAACCTGACGTAGTTGTCGAGAGAGTACTGAGGTGGACTAGTCACTGAATTCTAGTATTCCTTTTGTTCATCAGGACTTGAGTGCCGCTGTGAAAGATGCTGGACACTGTCCAGGTTGTTTTAATGAGATTTAACTGTAAGTGATCACCATTAAAAGGTGCACAACGACCAGCAAGAAAAATTCATTGGAACTTCTAGTTGAAGTAGTTGTGTAGAAACTTGTGTCCTTAAAATAACCACGGACTCACCTAAACATTTATAATAAGCCTCTCTATTTTCGTATTTCAAATTTAAGGATAATATTACTTGAGAATATCATACTATACCATGTAATAGGCAATGTTTTAAAGCACCAATAACGAAAGTAAATAAAAACTAAAGATTCCCGATAACTTCAACATCTTCCAAAAGAATACCTTTCAGTGGTAAAATGGAGTTGTAATTGTTGAGATCGTTAGGGTTAATGTGTTTCTTGTTTAACTTCGACGTACTATCAGATTTCTCAGAGGTATGTCTCTATGATTCGCATTTTGATGTTTTACAAAAAATACATTTTTAAATTGTCAATATCGCTACAAAGTGTCAATTTTGATGTGAACTTACGTCCAACCTTCATAAAAAACAACAAAGTTTGAGAAAAGGTATTTGTTGTTGTATTTATGTGGAAAATTTTAGAATCATTGCACCGTGTAATAAAATATTTTCTAACAATCACACGAACTATCACTGTATCGTGTTCTTTGTCTGTTCTTTAAAATATTTTCTAACAATCACACGAACTATCACTGTATCGTGTTCTTTGTTTGTTCTTTAAAAATATTTTCTAACAATCACACGAACTATCACTGTATCGTGTTCTTTGTCTGTTCTTTGAGAATATTTTCTAATAATCACACGAACTATCACTGTATCGTGTTCTTTGTTTGTTCTTTGAGAATATTTTCTAAGAATCACACGAACTATCACTGTATGGTGTTCTTTGTTTGTTCTTTAAAAATATTTTCTAACAATCACACGAACTATCACTGTATCGTGTTCTTTTTTTGTTCTTTAAAATATTTTTTAACAATCACACGAACTATCACTGTATCGTGTTCTTTGTTTGTTCTTTAAAAATATTTTCTAACAATCACACGAACTATCACTGTATCGTGTTCTTTGTTTGTTCTTTAAAAATATTTTCTCACAATCACACGAACTATCACTGTATTGTGTTCTTCTTTTCTTCTTTAAAAATATTTTCTAACAATCACACGAATTATCACTGTATCGTGTTCTTTCTTTGTTCTTTAAAATATTTTCAAACAATCACACGAACTGTCACTGTATCGTATTCTTTGTTTGTTCTTTAAAAATATTTTCTAACAATCACACGAACTATCACTGTATCGTGTTCTTTGTTTGTTCTTTAAAATATTTTCTAACAATCACACGAACTATCACTGTATCGTGTTCTTTGTCTGTTCTTTGAGAATATTTTCTAATAATCACACGAACTATCACTGTATCGTGTTCTTTGTTTATTCTTTAAGAATATTTTCTAATAATCACACGAACTATCACTGTATCATGTTCTTTGTTTATTCTTTAAGAATATTTTCTAACAATCACACGAACTATCACTGTATCGTGATCTTTGTTTGTTCTTTGAGAATATTTTCTAAGAATCACACGAACTATCACTGTATTGTGTTCTTCTTTTGTTCTTTAAAAATATTTTCTAACAATCACACGAATTATCACTGTATCGTGTTCTTTCTTTGTTCTTTAAAATATTTTCAAACAATCACACGAACTATCACTCTATCGTGTTCTTTTTTTTGTTCTTTAAAATATTTTCTAACAATCACACGAACTATCACTGTATCGTGTTCTTTGTTTGTTCTTTAAAATATTTTCTAAGAATCACACGAACTTTCACTGTATCGTGTTCTTTTTTTTTGTTCTTTAAAATATTTTCTAACAATCACACGAACTATCACTATATCGTGTTCTTTGTTTGTTCTTTAAAATATTTTCTAACAATCACACGAACTATCACTGTATCGTGTTCTTTGTTTGTTCTTTGAGAATATTTTCTAATAATCACACGAACTATCACTGTATCGTGTTCTTTGTTTGTTCTTTAAAAATATTTTCTCACAATCACACGAACTATCACTGTATTGTGTTCTTCTTTTGTTTTTTAAAAATATTTTCTAACAATCACACGAATTATCACTGTATCGTGTTCTTTCTTTGTTCTTTAAAATATTTTCAAACAATCACACGAACTGTCACTGTATCGTGTTCTTTGTTTGTTCTTTAAAAATATTTTCTAACAATCACACGAACTATCACTGTATCGTGTTCTTTGTTTGTTCTTTAAAAATATTTTCTAACAATCACACGAACTATCACTGTATCGTGTTCTTTGTCTGTTCTTTGAGAATATTTTCTAATAATCACACGAACTATCACTGTATCGTGTTCTTTGTTTATTCTTTAAGAATATTTTCTAATAATCACACGAACTATCACTGTATCGTGTTCTTTGTTTATTCTTTAAGAATATTTTCTAACAATCACACGAACTATCACTGTATCGTGATCTTTGTTTGTTCTTTGAGAATATTTTCTAAGAATCACACGAACTATCACTGTATGGTGTTCTTTGTTTGTTCTTTAAAAATATTTTCTAACAATCACACAAACTATCACTGTATCGTGTTCTTTGTTTGTTCTTTAAAAATATTTTCTAACAATCACACGAACTATCACTGTATCGTGTTCTTTGTTTGTTCTTTAAAAATATTTTCTCACAATCACACGAACTATCACTGTATTGTGTTCTTCTTTTGTTCTTTAAAAATATTTTCTAACAATCACACGAATTATCACTGTACCGTGTTCTTTCTTTGTTCTTTAAAATATTTTCAAACAATCACACGAACTGTCACTGTATCGTGTTCTTTGTTTGTTCTTTAAAAATATTTTCTAACAATCACACGAACTATCACTGTATCGTGTTCTTTTTTTTGTTCTTTAAAATATTTTCTAACAATCACACGAACTATCACTGTATCGTGTTCTTTGTTTGTTCTTTGAGAATATTTTCTAATAATCACACGAACTTTCACTGTATCGTGTTCTTTTTTTGTTCTTTAAAAATATTTTCTAACAATCACACGAACTATCACTATATCGTGTTCTTTGTTTGTTCTTTAAAATATTTTCTAACAATCACACGAACTATCACTGTATCGTGTTCTTTGTTTGTTCTTTGAGAATATTTTCTAATAATCACACGAACTATCACTGTATCGTGTTCTTTGTTTATTCTTTAAAAATATTTTCTAACAATCACACGAACTATCACTGTATCGTGTTCTTTGTTTGTTCTTTAAAAATATTTTCTAACAATCACACGAACTATCACTGTATCGTGTTCTTTTTTTGTTCTTTAAAAATATTTTCTAACAATCACACGAACTATCACTGTATCGTGTTCTTTGTGTGTTCTTTGAGAATATTTTCTAATAATCACACGAACTATCACTGTATCGTGTTCTTTGTTTATTCTTTAAGAATATTTTCTAACAATCACATGAACTATCACTGTATCGTGTTCTTTGTTTGTTCTTTTAAAATATTTTCTAAGAATCACACGAACTTTCACTGTATCGTGTTCTTTTTTTTGTTCTTTAAAAATATTTTCTAACAATCACGAACTATCACTGTATCGTGTTCTTTGTTTGTTCTTTGAGAATACTTTCTAACAATCACACGAACTATCACTGTATCGTGTTCTTTGTTTGTTCTTTGAGAATATTTTCCAATAATCACACGAACTATTACTGTATCGTGTTCGTTGTTTATTCTTTAAAAATATTTTCTAACAATCACACGAACTATCACTGTATCGTGTTCTTTTTTTGTTCTTTAAAAATATTTTCTAACAATCACACGAACTATCACTGTATCTTGTTCTTTTTTGTTCTTTAAAAATATTTTCTAACAATCACACGAACTATCACTGTATCGTGTTCTTTGTGTGTTCTTTGAGAATATTTTCTAATAATCACACGAACTATCACTGTATCGTGTTCTTTGTTTATTCTTTAAGAATATTTTCTAAAAATCACACGAACTATCACTGTATCGTTTTCTTTGTTTGTTCTTTAAAATATTTTCTAAGAATCACACGAACTTTCACTGTATCGTGTTCTTTTTTTGTTCTTTAAAAATATTTTCTAACAATCACACGAACTATCACTGTATCGTGTTCTTTGTTTGTTCTTTGAGAATACTTTCTAACAATCACACGAACTATCACTGTATCGTGTTTTTTGTTTGTTCTTTGAGAATATTTTCCAATAATCACACGAACTATTACTGTATCGTGTTCTTTGTTTATTCTTTAAAAATATTTTCTAACAATCACACGAACTATCACTGTATCGTGTTCTTTTTTTGTTCTTTAAAAATATTTTCTAACAATCACACGAATTATCACTGTATCTTGTTCTTTTTTTGTTCTTTAAAAATATTTTCTAACAATCACACGAACTATCACTGTATCGTGTTCTTTGTGTGTTCTTTGAGAATATTTTCTAATAATCACACGAACTATCACTGTATCGTGTTCTTTGTTTATTCTTTAAGAATATTTTCTAAAAATCACACGAACTATCACTGTATCGTGTTCTTTGTTTGTTCTTTAAAAATATTTTCTAAGAATCACACGAACTTTCACTGTATCGTGTTCTTTTTTGTTCTTTAAAAATATTTTCTAACAATCACACGAACTATCACTGTATCGTGTTCTTTGTTTGTTCTTTGAGAATACTTTCTAACAATCACACGAACTATCACTGTATCGTGTTCTTTGTTTGTTCTTTGAGAATATTTTCCAATAATTACACGAACTATTACTGTATCGTGTTCTTTGTTTATTCTTTAAAAATATTTTCTAACAATCACACGAACTATCACTGTATCGTGTTCTTTTTTTGTTCTTTAAAAATATTTTCTAACAATCACACGAACTATCACTGAATCTTGTTTTTTTTTTGTTCTTTAAAAATATTTTCTAACAATCACACGAACTATCACTGTATCGTGTTCTTTGTGTGTTCTTTGAGAATATTTTCTAATAATCACACGAACTATCACTGTATCGTGTTCTTTGTTTGTTCTTTAAAAATATTTTCTAATAATCAAACGAACAGTCACTGTATCGTGTTCTTTGTTTATTCTTTAAAAATATTTTCTAACAATCACACGAACTATCACTGTATCGTGTTCTTTGTTTGTTCTTTAAAATATTTTCTCACAATCACACGAACTATCACTGTATTGTGTTCTTCTTTTGTTCTTTAAAAATATTTTCTAACAATCACACGAATTATCACTGTATCGTGTTCTTTCTTTGTTCTTTAAAATATTTTCAAACAATCACACGAACTGTCACTGTATCGTGTTCTTTGTTTGTTCTTTAAAAATATTTTCTAACAATCACACGAACTATCACTGTATCGTGTTCTTTTTTGTTCTTTAAAAATATTTTCTAACAATCACACGAACTATCACTGTATCGTGTTCTTTGTTTGTTCTTTAAAAATATTTTCTAAGAATCACACGAACTTTCACTGTATCGTGTTCTTTTTTTGTTCTTTAAAAATATTTTCTAACAATCACACGAACTATCACTGTATCGTGTTCTTTGTTTGTTCTTTAAAATATTTTCTAACAATCACACGAACTATCACTGTATCGTGTTCTTTGTTTGTTCTTTGAGAATATTTTCTAATAATCACACGGACTATCACTGTATCGTGTTCTTTGTTTATTCTTTAAAAATATTTTCTAACAATCACACGAACTATCACTGTATCGTGTTCTTTGTTTGTTCTTTAAAATATTTTCTAACAATCACACGAACTATCACTGTATCGTGTTCTTTTTTTTGTTCTTTAAAATATTTTCTAACAATCACACGAACTATCACTGTATCGTGTTCTTTGTGTGTTTTTTTGAGAATATTTTCTAATAATCACACGAACTATCACTGTATCGTGTTCTTTGTTTATTCTTTAAGAATATTTTCTAACAATCACACGAACTATCACTGTATCGTGTTCTTTTTTGTTCTTTAAAAATATTTTCTAACAATCACACGAACTATCACTGTATCGTGTTCTTTGTTTGTTCTTTGAGAATACTTTCTAACAATCACACGAACTATCACTGTATCGTGTTCTTTGTTTGTTCTTTGAGAATATTTTCCAATAATCACACGAAGTATCACTGTATCGTGTTCTTTTTTGTTCTTTAAAAATATTTTCTAACAATCACACGAACTATCACTGTATCGTGTTCTTTTTTTGTTCTTTAAAATATTTTCTAACAATCACACGAACTATCACTGTATCGTGTTCTTTGTGTGTTCTTTGAGAATATTTTCTAATAATCACACGAACTATCACTGTATCGTGTTCTTTGTTTATTCTTTAAGAATATTTTCTAACAATCACACGAACTATCACTGTATCGTGTTCTTTGTTCGTTCTTTAAAAATATTTTCTAAGAATCACACGAACTTTCACTGTATCGTGTTCTTTTTTGTTCTTTAAAAATAGTTTCTAACAATCACACGAACTATCACTGTATCGTGTTCTTTGTTTGTTCTTTGAGAATACTTTCTAACAATCACACGAACTATCACTGTATCGTGTTCTTTGTTTCTTCTTTGAGAATATTTTCCAATAATCACACGAACTATCACTGTATCGTGTTCTTTGTTTATTCTTTAAAAATATTTTCTAACAATCACACGAACTATCACTGTATCGTGTTCTTTGTTTGTTCTTTAAAATTATTTTCTAACAATCACACGAACTATCACTGTATCGTGTTCTTTGTGTGTTCTTTGAGAATATTTTCTAATAATCACACGAACTATCACTGTATCGTGTTCTTTGTTTATTCTTTAAGAATATTTTCTAACAATCACACGAACTATCACTTTATCGTGTTCTTTGTTTGTTCTTTAAAAATATTTTCTAAGAATCACACGAACTTTCACTGTATCGTGTTCTTTTTGGTTCTTTAAAAATATTTTCTAACAATCACACGAACTATCACTGTATCGTGTTCTTTGTTTGTTCTTTGAGAATATTTTCCAATAATCACACGAACTATCACTGTATCGTGTTCTTTGTTTATTGTTTAAAAATATTTTCTAACAATCTCACGAACTATCACTGTATCGTGTTCTTTGTTTGTTCTTTAAGAATATTTTCTAACAATCACACGAACTATCATTGTATCGTGTTCTTTGTTTGTTCTTTAAGAATATTTTCTATCAATCACACGAACTATCACTGTATCGTGTTCTTTGTTTGTTCTTTAAGAATATTTTTAACAATCACACGAACTATCATTGTATCGTGTTCTTTGTTTCATCTTTAAAATATTTTCTAAAAATCACACGAACTATCACTGTATAGTGTTCTTTGTTTGTTTTTTAAAAATATTTTCTAAGATTCACACGAACTATCACTGTATCGTGTTCTTTGTTTGTTCTTTAAGAATATTTTCTAACAATCACACGAACTATCACTGTATCGTGTTCTTTGTTTGATCTTTAAAATATTTTCTAACAATCACACGAACTATCACTGTATCGTGTTGTTTGTTTGATCTTTAAAATATTTTCTAAAAATCACACGAACTATCATTGTATCGTGTTCTTTGTTTGTTCTTTAAGAATATTTTCTAACAATCACACGAACTATCACTGTATCGTGTTCTTTGTTTGTTCTTTAAGAATATTTTCTAACAATCACACGAACTATAATTGTATCGTGTTCTTTGTTTCATCTTGAAAATATTTTCTAAAAATCACACGAACTATCACTGTATAGTGTTCTTTGTTTGTTCTTTAAAATATTTTCTAAGAATCACACGTACTATCACTGTATCGTGTTCTTTGTTTGATCTTTAAAATATTTTCTAAGAATCACACGAACTATCACTGTATCGTGTTCTTTGTTTGATTTTTAAAATATTTTCTAAAAATCACACGAACTATCATTGTATCGTGTTCTTTGTTTGTTCTTTAAGAATATTTTCTAACAATCACACGAACTATCACTGTATCGTGTTCTTTGTTTGTTTTTTAAAAATTTTCTAACAATCACACGAACTATCACTGTATCGTGTTCTTTGTTTGATCTTTAAAATATTTTCTAGCAAACACACGAACTATCACTGTATCCTCTTCTTTGTTTTTAAGAATATTTTCTAACAATGACACGAACTATCACTGTATCGTGTTCTTCGTTTGATCTTTAAAATATTTTCTAACAATCACACGAACTATCACTGTATCGTGTTCTTTGTTTGATCTTTAAAATATTTTCTAAAAATCACACGAACTATCATTGTATCGTGTTCTTTGTTTGTTCTTTAAGAATATTTTCTAACAATCACACGAACTATCGTTGCATCGTGTTCTTTGTTTCATCTTTAAAATATTTTTTAACAATCACACGAACTATCACTGTATCGTGTTCTTTGTTTGTTCTTTAAAATATTTTCTAACAATCACACGAACTATCACTGTATCGTGTTCTTTGTTTGTTTTTTAAAAATATTTTCTAACAATCACACGAACTATCAATGTATAGTGTTCTTTGTTTGAACTTTAAAATATTTTCTTACAATCACACGAACTATCACTGTATCGTGTGCTTTGTTTGTTCTTTAAAAATATTTTCTGAGAATTACACGAACTATCACTGTATCGTGTTCTTTGTTTCATCTTTAAGAATATTTTTTAACAATCACACGAACTATCACTGTATCGTGTTCTTTGTTTGATCTTTAAAATATTTTCTAGCAAACACACGAACTATCACTGTATCCTGTTCTTTGTTTTTAAGAATATTTTCTAACAATGACACGAACTATCACTGTATCGTGTTCTTTGTTTGTTCTTTAAGAATATTTTCTAACAATCACACGAACTATCACTGTATCGTGTTCTTTGTTTGATCTTTAAAATATTTTCTAACAATCACACGAACTATCACTGTATCGTGTTCTTTGTTTGTTTTTTTAAAAATATTTTCTAACAATCACACGAACTATCAATGTATAGTGTTCTTTGTTTGATCTTTAAAATATTTTCTTACAATCACACGAACTATCACTGTATCGTGTGCTTTGTTTGTTCTTTAAAAATATTTTCTGAGAATTACACGAACTATCACTGTATCGTGTTCTTTGTTTCATCTTTAAGAATAGTTTTTAACAATCACACGAACTATCACTGTATCGTGTTCTTTGTTTGATCTTTAAAATATTTTCTAGCAAACACACGAACTATCACTGTATCCTGTTCTTTGTTTTTAAGAATATTTTCTAACAATGACACGAACTATCACTGTATCGTGTTCTTTGTTTGTTCTTTAAGAATATTTTCTAACAATCACACGAACTATCACTGTATCGTGTTCTTTGTTTGATCTTTAAAATATTTTCTAACAATCACACGAACTATCACTGTATCGTGTTCTTTGTTTGATCTTTAAAATATTTTCTAAAAATCACACGAACTATCATTGTATCGTGTTTATTGTTTGTTCTTTAAGAATATTTTCTAACAATCACACGAACTATCACTGTATCGTGTTCTTTGTTTGTTCTTTAAGAATATTTTCTAACAATCACACGAACTATCATTGTATCGTGTTCTTTGTTTCATCTTAAAAATATTTTCTAAAAATCACACGAACTATCACTGTATCGTGTTCTTTTTTTGTTCTTTAAAAATATTTTTTAACAATCACACGAACTATCACTGTATCGTGTTCTTTGTTTGATCTTTAAAATATTTTCTTACAATCACACGAACTATCACTGTATCGTGTGCTTTGTTTGTTCTTTAAAAATATTTTCTGAGAATTACACGAACTATCACTGTATCGTGTTCTTTGTTTCATCTTTAAGAATATTTTTTAACAATCACACGAACTATCACTGTATCGTGTTCTTTGTTTGATCTTTAAAATATTTTCTAGCAAACACACGAACTATCACTGTATCCTGTTCTTTGTTTTTAAGAATATTTTCTAACAATGACACGAACTATCACTGTATCGTGTTCTTTGTTTGTTCTTTAAGAATATTTTCTAACAATCACACGAACTATCACTGTATCGTGTTCTTTGTTTGATCTTTAAAATATTTTCTAACAATCACACGAACTATCACTGTATCGTGTTCTTTGTTTGATCTTTAAAATATTTTCTAAAAATCACACGAACTATCATTGTATCGTGTTTATTGTTTGTTCTTTAAGAATATTTTCTAACAATCACACGAACTATCACTGTATCGTGTTCTTTGTTTGTTCTTTAAGAATATTTTCTAACAATCACACGAACTATCATTGTATCGTGTTCTTTGTTTCATCTTAAAAATATTTTCTAAAAATCACACGAACTATCACTGTATCGTGTTCTTTTTTTTGTTCTTTAAAAATATTTTTTAACAATCACACGAACTATCACTGTATCGTGTTCTTTGTTTGTTCTTTAAAATATTTTTTAACAATCACACGAACTATCACTGTATCGTGTTCTTTGTTTGTTCTTTAAATATATTTTCTAACAATCACTACGTATAGTGCTCTTTTTTTGATCTTTAAAATATTTTCTTACAATCACACGAACTATCACTGTATCGTGTGCTTTGTTTGTTCTTTAAAAATATTTTCTAAGAATTACACGAACTATCACTGTATCGTGTTCTTTGTTTCATCTTTAAAATATTTTCTAAGAATCACACGAACTATCACTGTATCGTGTTCTTTGTTTGTTTTTAAGAATATTTTCTAACAATCACACGAACTATCACTGTATCGTGTTCTTTGTTTGTTCTTTAAGAATATTTTCTAACAATCACACGAACTATCACTGTATCGTGTTCTTTGTTTGTAAAATCACACGAACTATCAACGTATCGTGTTCTTTGTTTGTTCCTTAAAAATATTTTCTAAGATTCACACGAACTATCACTGTATCGTGTTCTTTGTTTGTTCTTTAAGAATATTTTCTAACAATCACACGAACTATCACTGTATCGTGTTCTTTGTTTTTCTTTAAAATATTTTCTAACAATCACACGAACTATCACTGTATCGTGTTCTTTGTTTTCTTTAAAATATTTTCTAACAATCACACGAACTATCACTGTATCGTGTTCTTTGTTTGTTCTTTAAGAATATTTTCTAACAATCACACGAAATAATTGTATCGTGTTCTTTGTTTCATCTTACGAACTATCACTGTATCGTGTTCTTTGTTTGATCTTTAAAATATTTTCTAAGAATCACACGAACTATCACTGTATCGTGTTCTTTGTTTGATTTTTAAAATATTTTCTAAAAATCACACGAACTATCACTGTATCGTGTTCTTTGTTTGTTCTTTAACGAATATTTTCTAACAATCACACGAACTATCACTGTATCGTGTTCTTTGTTTGATCTTTAAAATATTTTCTAACAATCACACGAACTATCACTGTATCGTGTTCTTTGTTTGTATCTTTAAAATATTTTCTAACAATCACACGAACTATCACTGTATCGTGTTCTTTGTTTGTTCTTTAAGAATATTTTCTAACAATCACACGAACTATCACTGTATCGTGTTCTTTGTTTGATCTTTAAAATATTTTCTAACAATCACACGAACTATCACTGTATCGTGTTCTTTGTTTGTTCTTTAAAATATTTTCTAACAATCACACGAACTATCACTGTATCGTGTTCTTTGTTTTTTTTTTAAAATATTTTCTAACAATCACACGAACTATCAATGTATAGTGTTCTTTCTTTAAAATATTTTCTAACAATCACACGAACTATCACTGTATCGTGTTCTTTGTTTGTTCTTTAAAATATTTTCTAACAATCACACGAACTATCACTGTATCGTGTTCTTTGTTTCATCTTTAAGAATATTTTTAACAATCACACGAACTATCACTGTATCGTGTTCTTTGTTTGTTCTTTAAGAATATTTTCTAACAATCACACGAACTATCACTGTATCGTGTTCTTTGTTTGTTTTTAAGAATATTTTCTAACAATCACACGAACTATCACTGTATCGTGTTCTTTGTTTGTTCTTTAAGAATATTTTCTAACAATCACACGAACTATCACTGTATCGTGTTCTTTGTTTGTTCTTTAAAATATTTTCTAACAATCACACGAACTATCACTGTATCGTGTTCTTTGTTTGTTTTTTTAAAATATTTTCTAACAATCACACGAACTATCAATGTATAGTGTTCTTTGTTTGATCTTTAAAATATTTTCTTACAATCACACGAACTATCACTGTATCGTGTGCTTTGTTTGTTCTTTAAAAATATTTTCTGAGAATTACACGAACTATCACTGTATCGTGTTCTTTGTTTCATCTTTAAGAATATTTTTAACAATCACACGAACTATCACTGTATCGTGTTCTTTGTTTGATCTTTAAAATATTTTCTAGCAAACACACGAACTATCACTGTATCCTGTTCTTTGTTTTTAAGAATATTTTCTAACAATGACACGAACTATCACTGTATCGTGTTCTTTGTTTGTTCTTTAAGAATATTTTCTAACAATCACACGAACTATCACTGTATCGTGTTCTTTGTTTGATCTTTAAAATATTTTCTAACAATCACACGAACTATCACTGTATCGTGTTCTTTGTTTGTTCTTTAAAATATTTTCTAACAATCACACGAACTATCACTGTATCGTGTTCTTTGTTTGTTCTTTAAAAATATTTTCTAACAATCACACGAACTATCACTGTATCGTGTTCTTTGTTTGTTCTTTAAAATATTTTCTAACAATCACACGAACTATCACTGTATCGTGTTCTTTGTTTCATCTTTAAAATATTTTCTAACAATCACACGAACTATCACTGTATCGTGTTCTTTGTTTGTTCTTTAAAATATTTTCTAACAATCACACGAACTATCACTGTATCGTGTTCTTTGTTTGTTCTTTAAAATATTTTCTAACAATCACACGAACTATCACTGTATCGTGTTCTTTGTTTGTTCTTTAAAATATTTTCTAACAATCACACGAACTATCACTGTATCGTGTTCTTTGTTTGTAACAATCACACGAACTATCTTTAAAATATTTTCTAACAATCACACGAACTATCACTGTATCGTGTTTTTTGTTTGTTCTTTAAAATATTTTCTAACAATCACACGAACTATCACTGTATCGTGTTCTTTGTTTGTTCTTTCACTGTAAATATTTTCTAACAATCACACGAACTATCACTGTATCGTGTTCTTTGTTTTGTTCTTTAAGAATATTTTCTAACAATCACACGAACTATCACTGTATCGTGTTCTTTGTTTGTTCTTTAACGAACTAATATTTTCTAACAATCACACGAACTATCACTGTATCGTGTTCTTTGTTTGTTCTTTAAAATATTTTCTAACAATCACACGAACTATCACTGTATCGTGTTCGAACTATCACTGTATCGTGTTCTTTGTTTGTTCTTTAAAAATATTTTCTAACAATCACACGAACTATCACTGTATCGTGTTCTTTGTTTGTTCTTTAAAATATTTTCTAACAATCACACGAACTATCACTGTATCGTGTTCTTTGTTTGATCTTTAAAATATTTTCTAACAATCACACGAACTATCACTGTATCGTGTTCTTTGTTTGTTCTTTAAAAATATTTTCTAACAATCACACGAACTATCACTGTATCGTGTTCTTTGTTTTAAAATATTTTCTTTAAAATATTTTCTAAGAATCACACGAACTATCACTGTATCGTGTTCTTTGTTTGTTTTTTAAGAATATTTTCTAACAATCACACGAACTATCACTGTATCGTGTTCTTTGTTTGTTCTTTTTTTTGATTTTTAAGAATATTTTCTAACAATCACACGAACTATCACTGTATCGTGTTCTTTGTTTTTCTCTTTAAAATATTTTCTTTAAAATATTTTCTAACAATCACACGAACTATCACTGTATCGTGTTCTTTGTTTGTTCTTTAAAATATTTTCTAACAATCACACGAACTATCACTGTATCGTGTTCTTTGTTTGTTCTTTAAGAATATTTTCTAACAATCACACGAACTATCACTGTATCGTGTTCTTTGTTTGATCTTTAAAATATTTTCTAACAATCACACGAACTATCACTGTATCGTGTTCTTTGTTTGATCTTTAAAATATTTTCTAAAATCACACGAACTATCACTGTATCGTGTTCTTTGTTTGTTCTTTAAGAATATTTTCTAACAATCACACGAACTATCACTGTATCGTGTTCTTTGTTTCATTTTCTTAAAAATATTTTCTAAAAATCACACGAACTATCACTGTATATCGTGTTCTTTGTTTCTTAAAAATATTTTCTTTAAAATATTTTCTAAGAATCACACGTACTATCACTGTATCGTGTTCTTTGTTTGATCTTTAAAATATTTTCTAAGAATCACACGAACTATCACTGTATCGTGTTCTTTGTTTGATTTTTAAAATATTTTCTAAAAATCACACGAACTATCATTGTATCGTGTTCTTTGTTTGTTCTTTAAGAATATTTTCTAACAATCACACGAACTATCACTGTATCGTGTTCTTTGTTTGTTTTTTAAAAATTTTCTAACAATCACACGAACTATCACTGTATCGTGTTCTTTGTTTGATCTTTAAAATATTTTCTAGCAAACACACGAACTATCATTGTATCCTGTTCTTTGTTTTTAAGAATATTTTCTAACAATGACACGAACTATCACTCTATCGTGTTCTTTGTTTGATCTTTAAAATATTTTCTAACAATCACACGAACTATCACTGTATCGTGTTCTTTGTTTGATCTTTAAAATATTTTCTAAAAATCACACGAACTATCATTGTATCGTGTTCTTTGTTTGTTCTTTAAGAATATTTTCTAACAATCACACGAACTATCACTGTATCGTGTTCTTTGTTTGTTCTTTAAGAATATTTTCTAACAATCACACGAACTATCATTGCATCGTGTTCTTTGTTTCATCTTTAAAATATTTTTTAACAATCACACGAACTATCACTGTATCGTGTTCTTTGTTTGTTCTTTAATATATTTTCTAACAATCACACGAACTATCACTGTATCGTGTTCTTTGTTTGTTTTTTTTAAAATATTTTCTAACAATCACACGAACTATCAATGTATAGTGTTCTTTGTTTGATCTTTAAAATATTTTCTTACAATCACACGAACTATCACTGTATCGTGTGCTTTGTTTGTTCTTAAAAAATATTTTCTGAGAATTACACGAACTATCACTGTATCGTGTTCTTTGTTTCATCTTTAAGAATATTTTTTAACAATCACACGAACTATCACTGTATCGTGTTCTTTGTTTGATCTTTAAAATATTTTCTAGCAAACACACGAACTATCACTGTATCCTGTTCTTTGTTTTTAAGAATATTTTCTAACAATGACACGAACTATCACTGTATCGTGTTCTTTGTTTGTTCTTTAAGAATATTTTCTAACAATCACACGAACTATCACTGTATCGTGTTCTTTGTTTGATCTTTAAAATATTTTCTAACAATCACACGAACTATCACTGTATCGTGTTCTTTGTTTGATCTTTAAAATATTTTCTAAAAATCACACGAACTATCATTGTATCGTGTTTATTGTTTGTTCTTCAAGAATATTTTCTAACAATCACACGAACTATCACTGTATCGTGTTCTTTGTTTGTTCTTTAAGAATATTTTCTAACAATCACACGAACTATCATTGTATCGTGTTCTTTGTTTCATCTTAAAAATATTTTCTAAAAATCACACGAACTATCACTGTATCGTGTTCTTTTTTTGTTCTTTAAAAATATTTTTTAACAATCACACGAACTATCACTGTATCGTGTTCTTTGTTTGTTCTTTAAAATATTTTTTAACAATCACACGAACTATCACTGTATAGTGCTCTTTTTTTGATCTTTAAAATATTTTCTTACAATCACACGAACTATCACTGTATCGTGTGCTTTGTTTGTTCTTTAAAAATATTTTCTAAGAATTACACGAACTATCACTGTATCGTGTTCTTTGTTTCATCTTTAAAATATTTTCTAAGAATCACACGAACTATCACTGTATCGTGTTCTTTGTTTGTTTTTAAGAATATTTTCTAACAATCACACGAACTATCACTGTATCGTGTTCTTTGTTTGTTCTTTAAGAATATTTTCTAACAATCACACGAAGTATCACTATATCGTGTTCTTTGTTTGATCTTTAAAATATTTTCTAAAAATCACACGAACTATCAACGTATCGTGTTCTTTGTTTGTTCTTTAAGAATATTTTCTAACAATCACACGAACTATCAATGTATAGTGTTCTTTGTTTGATCTTTAAAATATTTTCTTACAATCACACGAACTATCACTGTATCGTGTGCTTTGTTTGTTCTATAAAAATATTTTCTAACAATCACACGAACTATCATTGTATCGTGTTCTTTGTTTCATCTTTAAAATATTTTCTAAAAATCACACGAACTATCACTGTATCGTGTTCTTTGTTTGTTCTTTAAGAATATTTTCTAACAATCACACGAACTATCACTGTATCGTGTTCTTTGTTTGTTCTTTAAGAATATTTTCTAACAATCACACGAACTATCATTGTATCGTGTTTTTTGTTTGTTGTTTAAAAATATTTTCTTCAAAATTCAATAATTTTGCGTAATTTCATAAACTAATTTTAACACAGTAGTACCAGTCAACAATCGCGTAATCAGTAGGATTACACAAGATGTAACACAGGTCTGCGATGGTTTAATTGTCTTGAAATTTTCGCATGCTCCACAGGCTTTCTCACTCCGAAAATGATATCCATTATTCTCCATCATGTAAAGATTTTTCACAAAACTTCATATGTACTATTTCATAAGGGAATCGTTTCCATTGAAATCGAGCCACATTTTGTAATGCTTAAAATTTTGATACCCATTGGCTATGTTTTCTCTGGTCTAGACCAATCACGATGTGAGTTTTATCAATCGTTCTGGAACCCTCGAGAAACACCGCTAGTATATCAACCAGAAGTTCTCAAACTGTGTCCTGCGTCCCTCAGGAAGTTCAAAGTAATAGATCAAACTTATGAAATTATCATTTATTGAAAGAGCAATGAATAATATAGTAATATATATAATCGAAAATCAGTAAGTGTAACTAATATAAAATAAATTATGTAAATTCGTTATGCGCTTAGCACCCATTAGGAAATTGACTTTCGATGAACAATTCCAAAGGAAAGTTGGAGAAAAAAGCATGAATTGCCTTTAAAGATGTTACTGACAAATCTTTAGGAAACAACAAGGACCCGAAGTAAAAATATATTGCCAGTAATATGGCTGATAAATTAAAAGAGTTGGGTTCTAATATGATTTTGAAAGTTCATTTCTTACACTCATTGACTATTTCTTTAAAAATATTGGTGCTGTTAGCAAAGAACAAGAAGAAAGGTTTCATCAAGTCTTCAGGTAAATGGAGAGGAGGTGTCAGGGAAGGTGGAACATCAACATGATGGCTGATTACTGCTGGTCATCCAGTTTTCAGGTAAATGGAGAGGAAGTGTCAGGGAAGGTGGAACATCAGCATGATGGCTGATTACTGCTGGTTATCAAGTCTTCAGGTAAATGGAGAAGAGATGTCAGGGAAGGTGGAACATCAGCATGATGGCTGATTACTACTGATTATCAAGTCTTCAGTTAAATGAAGAAGAGGTGTCAGAGAAGGTGGAACATCAGCATGATGGCTGATTACTGCTGGTTATCAAGTCTTCAGGTAAATGAAGAAGAGGTGTCATGGAAGGTAGCACATCAGCATGATGGCTGATTACTGCTGGTCAACGAGATGCTCCAGATGCGATACATAAAAAAGACCAGAAAACACAGTTTTGAGACTAAAAAACATAGATATCACACATACAAAAATTATGATGAACAAGGATGCATATTTATTTGACATCAATGTTCTTCCATCTTTTTTCACTTTGTATTTTTGTTAATAAGCATAATAATAAAAAATATTCATTTTGGTAAACAAAATAATAATTTGATGTAAGATTTTTTCTATTCATGATTAAAAAAATTCTTATGTGATAAAAAAACAACATTATTTTCGAATTCTGGTAGCTAAATTATGGAAAATCTGTTATTAAAACCAAAACAACATTTTTAACGTTCAGGTTCACAGGACTGTGTAAACAGCAAGTGAAACGTCTAATCAATAATAATCAATAGGAAAACTATTACATCAGATGTAATCAATAGGAAAACCATTACATCAGATGTAATCAATAGGAAAACCATTACATCAGATGTTATCAATAGGAAAACCATTACATTAGATTTGGTTTGAATGATGATTTACAGCACAAAGCAACGAGGCCATTTACATCAAACCCGTAACAGTGTAAAAATAAAATATCACAAGTAACACGGTCCCTAAACATTTTAAAAACATAATTAAGTTGGACAGTGTTGCCATCACCAATGACACTGTTCAATGTAAGAGGTAAACCCTGGAAAAGACATATCAAAATTGGTGTTACCACACACCGTCTTAACGACGACACGACATAAAACGTGAAATACTGTGACTTCAGTGTCATAAATGTCGCACGTTGGTGGATCAGACCCAGATAAAAAAACGACGTGTCAAAAAACTGTGACCAATGCGTAGCCTAGCCAAGAAAACATCTTCCTTCTGATTCTGACGAAACCAAGACGGCCATAGAGCAACAGTAGGCTTGATATTAAAAAGCTTCTTATCACGTTGCTCAAATCAAGTCGACTGCTAACTGGCGTAGAGCCGAACCTCCAAGAGTCCGTATATGGAATAGATATGGTCGTGACAGCACCGAAGCAAGTAAACTTAGCTATGTTATCAGCGAGCTCGTTCCCGCGAACTTCGATATGAATATTAATGGAAGATGAAGATAAACATGCTAGTCGTTGTTGAATATCGACGATAACAGGATTAAAACTAACGTGAAGCAAATTCGGAGCTAGTTTAAAACTAAGAGAGTAGGTATAAATAGAACAGTCTGTGTACTGAATAGTTTCTACGTGGTCCAGTATAAGAGAAATGGCGTACAACTCAGTAATTAAAGCAGAAACTATAGAGAGGATCCTGTGAGCAACCACTAAGCCACAACAAACCAGGCAAAATCCACAGAATCACCTGATTTCGAACCATCCACGTAAACGAGAGTAGATGGATGATTCGAAAGATTTTCGGCAAAGAGAATGGTACTTTCAATAAGAAGTATCTGCCTTCCGCAGACGACATAAGGAAAGGTCACAAGTGGGGATGGTAATGACCCATGGCAGGATGGGCTGATAACTGGGGACAGAAACATCATCCAGTTGTGCCTGGATACGAAGGCCAATAGAATGAATTATAGACCACCCATTCTAAAAGAACCAAGAACGAACGACAACTCCAGGTGGGATGCTGTGGCAAGGATCAAAGCTTAGTATACTGTAGAAAAAGTTGCAAACAGTGGAAGTGAAGAGTATATTCATGGAATTCTATGTGTAAACTCTGGACTGGAGAAGTTTAAAAACGCCCATGCAGAACCGAGGCCCAATATGGTGAATGGAGTCCAGCATCTTCAAACCCAAGGTCCTGGCAGAATCATACACTAAAGGCCCATGATCCAGTTTGAATCAAATGAGACTACAATGGACCTTAAGCACAAATCATCAATCTACTCCCAAAGTGGTGGAAGAGAGGAGAATAGGATGTTTAGTATCTTTTATTTTGTACACTTGACACGTAGCTATTTCATGTGAGGAATGAAAAGTAACCTCATGGTCAAACATAAGCACCAAGAACTTTGACTCAGAAGCCGCAGGAAGAATAACATCACCGAGACGGAGCTTGGGATACTCTGTAGGTGGTGGAGTTTTGAAAAAGGTAAAACTGTTTGCTGTGGTACGTTTCAACAAGCACGACTCTGCCTCCCAGTAAATCTCGTGTTCAACGATCAACACGAACTGTGAAGGTAGTTGATATAGAACCCATTTGCAATAGTAGAAGAAAGTTGTGTATTGATAGCATTAATTTTAATACTGAAAAGTGTTATGGTCAAAACACAGTCCTGAGTGACACCAAATTCATGTAGAAAAGAACGGGAAAGAGTCGAATCCACATGAACATAAAATCGCCTATACAGTAAAAGTTCTGACTAGAAATGGGTGAAGTTTTCACAAAATGCTGTACTTTCAAATAGTGTTGTAAGCTTTCTCAAGGTAAAAAAAAACAACAACACAGAAACAAGATGCTCTCTTTTGAAAAAGGCTTCCCTGGTCAAGGTTTCGAATTGAATCAGGTGGTCCACGGTGGAGAGTTGTTGACAAGACTCACATGGTGATGGCAAGAAAATATTTGATTTAAAAAAACAAACAAGACAAGAATTAACCATCGTCTCTAAGACCCTAGCCAGCACGTCAAAGGAGTTTTGGGATCCTTCCCATGCTTACAGAAACGGAGGACAATAGCCCATCGCTAAGCATCAGAGAAAAAAAAACATTATTCTGTCAGAGCTTGTTAAAAACAACCAGAAGAATAGCAAGAGATGCAGAAGATAGATGGCGCATTATCTCACAGTTAGCATAATCAGGTTCGATTGATGTACTATAAGACCAATGAAAAGTAAGTTTGAATTCCACCAGTGTAAAAGGGCAAATACAGTCGTAGAGACGATCGGCCTGAAAGGAAAAAGACAATCATTCTGCCCAAGACTTAATGGGTAAAAAAGAAGGGGATAAATAGAACTGCTGGGTGAGTATCGGTAACAAAAGCTCTCACCAAGAGTATCGGTAAGAAAAGATCTCACCAAGAATATCGGTAAGAAAAGCTCTCACCAAGAGTATCGGTAAGAAAAGATCTTACCAAGAATATCGGTAAGAAATGATCTCACCAAGAATATCGGTAAGAAAAGATCTCACCAACAGTATCGGTAAGAAAAGCTCTCACCAAGAGTATCGGTAAGAAAAGATCTTACCAAGAATATCGGTAAGAAAAGATTTCACCAAGAGAATCGGTAAGAAAAGCTCTCATTAAGAGTATCGGTAATGCTTTGTACATCAGCAACTTCTTGGCCATTGAAGAGCAAGATGGAAAGGAGATAGCAATAATACCTCTCATTGTACTTCTTAATCTGATACTATATTACTTTTGAACTGGTGGTAGAAGATATTCTAGTTGTAAACTTAACCCAAGGTTCCTTTTTGCTTTGATGTCATGAGCATCCTGGAAAGTAATGCAGTTTAAAAGAATGAAATACCTGTAAAGAGTATTCCAGGTCAATTATAAGCCTCCTGGCAAGCAGGACTCCACCATGAACTGGGATACCATGGTAAACGTGTCGAGATCCTAGGAACAGAATACAGTCAGTCACTGATACCACGTAGTCATCTATTCATGGTAGACAGGCAACAGTAGGATCAAGTTCTAAGGCAGTGGTGAAAGAAAGCCAGTTGGCTTTGTCCAACTACCACCGAAGCACGAAAGTTGGGTCGCATCGACTACGGCCAATCTCCTTCAAAACAGTAGGAAAATTATCACTGTCAACCGTCAAAGAGAAGCGAGAGAAAAGTACAGTGGAGCAGACAAATAGTTTGATGACAGTAAAAGAATGAATAGGTATATGAAAACAAGCATGACAACCAGTACTGAGAAGAAAAGGGAAATAATTCCTCCCGTCAATATCAGTTACACTTTCAGGATTCAAAAGAGAGGCGAAAACTGTTGAACAAACAATGATAATATAACCCAGAGAAATACAGATGGATACCACCTCCGAGGTGTATTAAGTTGCACAGACATCCAGCAGTGCCATCCCTCCATGCACTCGATTGTCACACAATCTGTGATTCTGGTATAGAAAACACTGCCAAAGGCACTTTATCGGCAGGTTACAGGAATGTTTCCTGTAAGGAAAGACACACAAGATGAGAGGAATCAATCAAACCCTTAAATTCATCCAGATCTGAATGGAAATCTCGGCTGTTCCACTGTATCAAAGTGGTCATTTTTATTTACGTGAACGAGAATTGAGTGGAGAACTCATAGGATTATGACCAAGTCATTTTTCTTTATGAGAAAGAAGTCTATCAACCTGTATGGACTTTGCCCTAGGTCGAGTGGGCAGATTTTTGTTAACAGACGTAGAATCCGGCAACGGAGGACGTAAACGAATAATCACTATGCATCTGATGGCAAAGGAAAATGAACCAGAGAAGACACCAGAAGCCAGAAACAAAGTAATTGGGCCTGGGTAGTTACTGAAAGGAATGATGTAGACAGAGACATGAGTAGATGTTGATTTGTCAACTCTATTATCCATTGAGGTCAAAAGACACTTCATATAATGTGAAAATGACTCTGACGAAGATACAGAAAGTGTTGTCTGCAAATCCACTGTAGAAGTAGAATGTAGTGGAACAGCAAAGCTCCGAGATAAAGTTGGAGCAACAGCTGTCAAGCCTCTAAATAAGAAATGTTAGTAACGGCTTTTAAATGCTATACCTCTCTCTCATTCACCCATATAGGGCAACACTGAAAGTAAAGGGTGAGAACCATTACAATTGTCCAGTTGACACCCGTAAGTGTCGTAATTTTTGGCACCACAACTAGCACACGTTACAGAACCACGACAAGATGCCTTCAAATGGCCGAACCGCTGACACTCGAAAAATCAGAAAAGGCTGGGATTATGTTGCCATTCCTTACAGTTCACATAACCTTGACATTGACAGGTAGACGTGGTGATGTAAACGTCAAAAATGAAAACACTGCAAGACAGAATAATTCCATCTCTGTGAGTGGAGATATGTCACATTGCAGAAACTCTTTGGCTGGAAAAAAACCACCGAGGACCTACAACTCTGGGATGTTTAGGATCTACAACTCTGGGAAGTTTTTCAAGTCCTTTTCATGAAGAATTCAAAGCAGCATGGGAAGTAACCTCAATGGGTATATCCACAATGACTTTCGATTTCACTGTGTTTCAGGTAAGATGTTCCCACTAAGACGTCCTCAGAACGTAGCTTCTTAACTAACGTTGAGGAACTAGCAAGCTCTTCTTATCCTTTCTGAATAAAAAGGGGTCATATTTGCCCTAGAGGTTTGTTTCACAAAGAATGTAGTATGATAAAACGAGGTACAGCTGTAGAATGGGTTGGAGACTGTCTAGAGTCTTCAAGACACGGTCATTTACCACTTAGCCGTTTTATTTACGGTTTTTTGGAAGATTTGTGGATCCATAAGGAAAGAAGAAAGATTCAGTGTTCAATGACCCCGCCCACCTTAGAGCCCTGAGAGGAAAGTACAAAAATGCTAAACAAAGACACTGCAGCAACACCAAGATTTCATTAGCACAATGCCCAAACACCAGCGTCAGATACAATGTCTACAATTTGCAAAACATCAGTTGAGGTCTAAGACTGGACTTCAGCTGACCCAAGAGGACCAACCAACTGGCTCTAGGGTATCCACTGAAAGACGACACCAGTACAGGAATAATTCATGATAATTTAAGCGGTCGTTATTTTAATAAACTATCAACAACAATATCACTGTTAGAGTTGGTGTTCACTACAACATGTCTGTGTAGACAGCTTGCCTTCATAATAAACCGTAAAAAATAAGATAACTATTTATTGTGTTGATGTTCCTACTACAACTTGCACGACAAAGTACTTGTCTAGACAGTTGGTGTTTCTAATTCAAGTTACACAACAAAGTAGTTGTCTACACAGTTTATATTCCTACTTGAATTTATATAACAAAGTACATGTCTAAACAGTTGGTGTTTCTAATTCAAGTTACACAACAAAGTAGTTGTCTAGACAGTTTATATTCCTACTTGAATTTACATAACAAAGTACATGTCTCAACAGTTGGTGTTTCTAATTCGTAAGGCTTTCACCAGCAAGATACTGCCTACCAAAATTATTAGTAAACTTATATTCCTAATAAGTAATACTACAAAATTATTCGCCTCCCCAGTGAGTCTGCGTAGTTACAACGCTAGGAACAGTGTTTCGATACCCGTGGTGAGCAGAGCACACATAGTCCATTGTGTGGTCTTGTTTTTAATTAAAAACAAATTTATTATTTATACAACTTTTACCCCCTCTAACAACTTAAACAAGAAAGTTGTTTCTATAGATTTGATGTTTTTTATAAACGGTTACCCGAAACATAGGGGAAAATATAAGTTTTTACGTGTTCTAAACTTATTAAAATACTTTTATTTTGGTACTAAAATACGTTATTAATTTTATAACGATCTTTCTTTCGTAAGCTGCTTTTCTGATTTTCGTATGTTAGCTATTTGAAAGTCACATTTTGCACTGAATAAAGACGGCATCTCACAAGGTTTACAGTTTTTTGCTTTATTATTATAAAAAGAAAAATGTAGCCATATCTATAGAATAAATCTGCATATTAAATCACTTCCCTTTGTTTCCAAATTGAAACCCAACAGACTTAAACTAAGCAGCGCAAAGGTTTGTTGTTAATATTACAACAGACTAATTTTCACCATTGTTTGAATGTCACGGTTACCGAGACGCCGTTCTGTCCACATTAACGTTTGACAAAGATAAGAAGTCAGCGTAGAAAACTTTAATTGGTTTCATTATTACATCTAATGTTTACTTCTGATAAACAGGCTTCAAGATTACTCAAAGGTAAGTGGATTATTTTTGGTTTTATTTAAATATCTTAATTTAATATTAAAATGTCAAAAGTATACAGTATTGTGCCCACACGTGCTATAAGTTCACGAACGTACCGCTGAGCCACTCGTGTGGTAAAATAATCTATAATAATAATAATGAATTTTTGTCTGTCCTGAAAATGCGCGCGCACTTCTTTTCAACGTAAGAAATCAAAATACGGCTGTAAATATACATTAGTAGACATTTTGTATATCATCATATTAAAACCTTATCAAAGCTCGTGCGTAGGTCTAATGTTAGGTCGTGTAATAACATAATTTATTGGCTGTATTAAGTACGATAATGATTCAAAGTAATAAAACTTAAACAAAAAAACGTACCCAAGTTACAGTGTTAATATACATCTTTATCGAATATAGGCTAACTAATGTTAGGCCTACGACATGTGGACATATATATTTTAGTGTCTGCAATTAGAGTTATTTCTCTCTAGTCTTACACAGTTAAATTAGGGACGGCTAGCGCGAACAAAAGCTTGGCACGAAATTCAGAACAAACGAAATCGAGAATTAATTTCATTATTCGAAAAATTCTGTGTTTCAAGAAGTATTGTTGCTGTATTTGTTTGTTGTTATTTTGAATTAAGCCCAAAGCTACACAATGGCCCACCACGGGTATTGAATCCAGGTTTTTAGCGTTGTAAGTCCGCAGACATACCGCTATTTGTTGGTGGGATTGTTTTTGTTTAATAATTTCGCACTAAGCTACACGAGGGCTATCTGTGCTAGCCATCCCTAATTTAGCAGTGTAAGACTAGAGGGAAGGCAGCCAGTCATCACCGCCCTTCGCCAACTCTTGGGCTACTCTTTTACCAACGAGTAGTGGGATTGACCGTCATATTATAACACCCCCATAGCTGAAAGGGCGAGCATGTTTGGCGCGACGGCGATGCGAACCCGCGACCCTCAGATTATGAATCGCACGCCTTAACACGCTTGGCCATGCCAGGCCTTGTAGGTAAGAACAAAACTATACAATAATCAGTGATGTCGAGAAACCCACTTGTAGAGAAATATATATGCAAAACGGCTCGTTTGGGTTGAAAAATATTTTACATAGAAGGTCGAAACGTTGTTCGCTCTTCTATGTAAAGCCGTTTCAACAAACAACTTATATAAAACTATACAATAGGCTACCTGTGCTCTGCCCACCACGGATAAAAACCGGGGTTTCTAACCCTGTACCAATGAAGATAGTAATCTGAAAGCAAATGTCTGCGTGTCTGTGCTGGTATGAGTTAAAACAGATCAAATCTTTACCGCCAACACTTTCAGTTTCCTAGTGTTTCATATTTTACTGATTCATGATAACACAAATAACAATGAACTGAAACTGTGATAAAATCTGAGAATGTTATAAGGCGAATAAAAAATTAAGTGGTCAATGTTTCTGATGAAGGTCATTGCGCTAAAACGTTGACCATTTATATTCTCCTTCCCTACAGAGGTTTTTGATCGTTTGTGTGTCTGTGTGAGTTCACATCATAACGTAAACTATTATATTTTAAAACGTCGTGCATTTCGACCACACCCGGCTTTACAAACGCAATTTTATTCTGAAATGAATTAGCGTTACCCCGTTAGTTATTGTGCCGAGCTGCCTTCAGAAGGTTCAAGGTTCGAGGGGTATGTCCTTGTGGCCGGCTGCTAAGGAGATTTATCCCTGATCACACACCACACGTTCAGCTGTTGAAGTTAATCCTTCTAGTCTGTTAAGAATAGAGATCGGTTCGGTATCTCTAGATCCCCTGACCTCTGAAGGCGTCTCTGAACTGATCGTTTAACCAATGCTTGACCTAAACATTTAAAACAGATTTCTAATGTATGTGAAGAACACGTAATTTCAGGTAGAACAGTAGGTGATGTACTTCTAATCTCTGTAGTGTAATAGATTAATACAACCAGAAATATAATAATAGCTGTTGAGTGAAGAGAACCTACAAGGTGACCAATAAAACCAGAATATCTACAGTACTATTATTCACCTTACAGGTCTAAACATAGTCGAAGTGATAAATCTTAGCACAACCATGGTAGGAAGGAGTCGTTGACCGATTTATTTCAACAAATCAGGTCAATTCCCTATATTTAACACATATGTCCAAGTATTTCTGGTTCATGAGCAACGGTTCGAACCAAGGTGTCTTAAAGACACCGAAATGAAACTTATGTTTAATTTAGCATCTGTTTTAGTTTTATAACTTTCTCTTGACTGTTGGTTGTCTGTGTCCTGATAACATTCTGTCTAACAATATACATTACCCTATTTGTATGTCAGACAGGGATAATATGACGAAATTTAGGGTTCTTAGCATATAAACCATTAAAAATAGGTTGGATTTCTAAAATAAATCAGAACACAGAGACCAGATAAACACACAATAAGTAATTTAAAAGATAGTTTAATGGATTGAATATGACAAAATAAACAAATCAAAACAGTCTCTGTGAAAATGAAAAACTTCCATATATACGAAGCGATTGTAAGCAGACAGTACTTCCAAAGGTAAACACCAACACCATGTTCTAACACTTTACAGATGTATAAAATACTTGTAAAACTGAAATTTAAATCCAGAATTTCTTGATATCTTTCATAGTATATTACTTGGTGTTAATAATGTCTTTCTTAGTATATTACTTGGTGTTAGTAATGCCTTTCATAGTATATTACTTGGTGTTGTTGATGTCTTTCATAGTATATTACTTGGTGTTAGTAATGCCTTTCATAGTATATTACTTGGTGTTGTTAATGTCTTTCATAGTATATTACTTGTTATTAATGTCTTTCATAGTATATTACTTGTTATTAATGTCTTTCATAGTATATTACTTGTTATTAATGTCTTTCATAGTATATTACTTGGTGTTGTTGATGTCTTTCATAGTATATTACTTGGTGTTGTTGATGTCTTTCATAGTATATTACTTGGTGTTAGTAATGCCTTTCATAGTATATTACTTGGTGTTAGTAATGCCTTTCATAGTATATTACTTGGTGTTGTTAATGTCTTTCATAGTATATTACTTGGTGTTAGTAATGTCTTTCATAGTATATTACTTGGTATTAGTAATGTCTTTCCTTAGTATATTACTTGGTGTTGTTGATGTCTTTAATAGTAAATAAGTTGGTGTTGTTGATGTCTTTAATAGTAAATAAGTTGGTGTTATTAATGTATTTCACAATATATTACTTGGTGTCGTTGATGTATTTTGTAGTATATAAGTTTATGTTATTAATGTATTTCCTTGGTATATTACTTGGTGTTACTGATGTATTTCATAGTATAATAGTTGGTGTTATTAATGTATTTCCTTATTATATTACTTGGTGTTATTAATGTATTTCCTTAGTATATTACTTGACGTTGTTGATGTATTTTGTAGTATATAAGTTTGTGTTATTAATGTATTTCCTTAGTATATTACTTAACGTTGTTGATGTATTTTGTAGTATATAAGTTGGTGTTATTAATGTATTTCCTTAGTATATTACTTAACGTTGTTGATGTATTTTGTAGTATATAAGTTTGTGTTATTAATGTATTTCCTTAGTATATTACTTAACGTTGTTGATGTATTTTGTGGTATATAAGTTTATGTTATTAATGTATTTCCTTAGTATATTACTTAACGTTGTTGATGTATTTTGTAGTATATAAGTTTGTGTTATTAATGTATTTCCTTGGTATATTACTTGGTGTTACTGATGTATTTTGTAGTATATAAGTTGGTGTTATTAATGTATTTCCTTGGTATATTACTTGACGTTGTTGATGTATTTTGTAGTATATAAGTTTATGTTATTAATGTATTTCCTTAGTATATTACTTAACGTTGTTGATGTATTTTGTAGTGTATAAGTTTGTGTTATTAATGTATTTCCTTAGTATATTACTTAACGTTGTTGATGTATTTTGTAGTATATAAGTTTGTGTTATTAATGTATTTCCTTAGTATATTACTTAACGTTGTTGATGTATTTTGTAGTATATAAGTTTGTGTTATTAATGTATTTCCTTAGTATATTACTTAACGTTGTTGATGTATTTTGTAGTATATAAGTTTGTGTTATTAATGTATTTCCTTAGTATATTACTTAACGTTGTTGATGTATTTTGTAGTATATAAGTTTGTGTTATTAATGTATTTCCTTAGTATATTACTTGACGTTGTTGATGTATTTTGTAGTATATAAGTTTATGTTATTAATGTATTTCCTTAGTATATTACTTGACGTTGTTGATGTATTTTGTAGTATATAAGTTTGTGTTATTAATGTATTTCCTTAGTATATTACTTGACGTTGTTGATGTATTTTGTAGTATATAAGTTTGTCTTATTAATGTATTTCCTTAGTATATTACTTGACGTTGTTGATGTATTTTGTAGTATATAAGTTTGTGTTATTAATGTATTTCCTTAGTATATTACTTGACGTTGTTGATGTATTTTGTAGTATATAAGTTGGTGTTATTAATGTATTTCCTTAGTATATTACTTGACGTTGTTGATGTATTTTGTAGTATATAAGTTGGTGTTATTAATGTATTTCCTTAGTATATTACTTGACGTTGTTGATGTATTTTGTGGTATATAAGTTTATGTTATTAATGTATTTCCTTAGTATATTACTTGACGTTGTTGATGTATTTTGTAGTATATAAGTTTGTGTTATTAATGTATTTCCTTAGTATATTACTTAACGTTGTTGATGTATTTTGTAGTATATAAGTTGGTGTTATTAATGTATTTCCTTGGTATATTACTTGGTGTTACTGATGTATTTTGTAGTATATAAGTTGGTGTTATTAATGTATTTCCTTGGTATATTACTTGGTGTTACTGATGTATTTTGTAGTATATAAGTTGGTGTTATTAATGTATTTCCTTAGTATATTACTTAACGTTGTTGATGTATTTTGTAGTGTATAAGTTGGTGTTATTAATGTATTTCCTTAGTATATTACTTAACGTTGTTGATGTATTTTGTAGTATATAAGTTTGTGTTATTAATGTATTTCCTTAGTATATTACTTAACGTTGTTGATGTATTTTGTAGTATATAAGTTTGTGTTATTAATGTATTTCCTTAGTATATTACTTAACGTTGTTGATGTATTTTGTAGTATATAAGTTTGTGTTATTAATGTATTTCCTTAGTATATTACTTAACGTTGTTGATGTATTTTGTAGTATATAAGTTTGTGTTATTAATGTATTTCCTTAGTATATTACTTGACGTTGTTGATGTATTTTGTAGTATATAAGTTTATGTTATTAATGTATTTCCTTAGTATATTACTTGACGTTGTTGATGTATTTTGTAGTATATAAGTTTGTGTTATTAATGTATTTCCTTAGTATATTACTTGACGTTGTTGATGTATTTTGTAGTATATAAGTTTGTCTTATTAATGTATTTCCTTAGTATATTACTTGACGTTGTTGATGTATTTTGTAGTATATAAGTTTGTGTTATTAATGTATTTCCTTAGTATATTACTTGACGTTGTTGATGTATTTTGTAGTATATAAGTTGGTGTTATTAATGTATTTCCTTAGTATATTACTTGACGTTGTTGATGTATTTTGTAGTATATAAGTTGGTGTTATTAATGTATTTCCTTAGTATATTACTTGGCGTTACTGATGTCTTTCATACTATAATAGTTGGTGTTACTGGTGTGTTTCCTGCATTGAAAATATTTTCACATGATACTTATAAAGAAAATGTTTAATTCATTACACCAAGAACTTATTTATAGACATAAATTCTTTCCTGTTAAGAACGTACTTATCCATTTCTATTTTCTTGAATTTAGATATACTGGATACTTGAAAACTGTTCCTTCCTGGATTGATGAGTGGGGGTTTAATTACAAGTCACTCACGATAGATATGAGCAGCAGGAGGGGATAAAAAAACGGTCTAATACCAGACGTCCTATGGGATCTAGACTCACCAGGAATCGAACCACCAGCTTGCTTTGGTCTTTCTTCCTAAAATAGAATAGAAGCAAACAATAAGAATATGGAAAATTTGATATAAAACGTGTCATACAGCAAAACGTCATTATAACGTCATGTTGTTTTTTTGTAGCAACATAACACGCTTCTGTGTTGTTGATGTTATGTATATAATGTCGTTGTTTGTAGCAACAAAACACCCTGTGTTGTTTATGTCAGGTATATCATGTCGTTGTTTGTTAGCAACATAACAACCTTTCTGTGTTGTTGATGTTAGGCATATCATGTGTTTGTTTGTAACAACATGACATCCCTTTTGTATTGTTAATGTCAACCTGCGTGGTAAGTACTGTCCAACTGAGAGAAGACAGGACGTTATATATCAACCCAGGTGGTAAGTACTGTCCAACTGAGAGAAGACAGGACGTTATATATCAACCCAGGTGGTAAGTACTGTCCAACTGAGAGAAGACAGGATGTTACATATCAACCCATGTGGTAAGTACTGTCCAAATAAGAGAAGACAGGATGTTATATCAACCAGGATGGTATGTACTGTCAAACTGAAAGAAGGTAGGAGGTTATATCAACCCGGATGGTAAGTACTGGCCAACTGAAAGAAGTCAGTATGTTATATCAACCCGGATGATAAGTACTGTCCAACTGAAAGAAGGCAGTATGTTACATATCAACCCAGGTGGTAAGTACTGTCCAAATAAGAGAAGACAGGATGTTATATCAACCAGGATGGTATGTACTGTCAAACTGAAAGAAGGTAGGAGGTTATATCAACCCGGATGGTAAGTACTGGCCAACTGAAAGAAGTCAGTATGTTATATCAACCCGGATGATAAGTACTGTCCAACTGAAAGAAGGCAGTATATTATATCAACCCAGATGGTAAGTACTGTCCAACTGAAAGAAGGTAGGAGGTTATATCAACCCGGATGGTAAGTACTGGCCAACTGAAAGAAGGCAGTATGTTATATCAACCCGGAAGATAAGTACTGTCCAACTGAAAGAAGGCAGTATATTATATCAACCCAGATGGTAAGTACTGTCCAACTGAGAGAATACGGGATGTTATATCAACCCGGATGGTAAGTACTGGCCAACTGAAAGAAGGCAGTATGTTATATCAACCCGGATGGTAAGTACTGGCCAACTGAAAGAAGGCAGTATGTTATATCAACCCGGATGGTAAGTACTGTCCAACTGAAAGAAGGCAGTATGTTATATCAACCCGGATGATAAGTACTGTCCAACTGAAAGAAGGCAGTATAATATATCAACCCAGATGGTAAGTACTGTCCAACTGAAAGAAGGCAGGATGTTATATCAACCCGGATGGTAAGTACTGTCCAACTGAGAGAAGGCAGTATGTTATAACAACCCGGATGGTAAGTACTGTCCAACTGAGAGAATACGGGATGTTATATCAACCCGGATGGTAAGTACTATCTAACTGAGAGAATACGGGATGTTGATCTTTTCCCATAACTACAAGTCAACTGTTCTAGTTCTTATGTAAACTTCTGTCAGATACAAAAACCACTCTTCTTCCGTTACTGAAAGTTGGTCTAAACGTCTTGGACGAAAATCTTTATTATTAAGAAATCTCCTTTGAAAGCTGAGCCTGCTAAGTTAATATTTGAATTTGATAGTGTTACTGTCATGGCTGTTTGCTAACTATTTCTGACTACAGTAATTACAAATACCATAAAATCTATACAAAGAGGAGAATAGAAAAAACAACAAACATTTCAGTACTGTATTTTAAAGAGATAAAATTTATATGTAAATCAACAGAACCAGAACAGATGTTAAACGTATTTTCCTTGCATTTAACACTCGTTCACCAACTGTGTTTTATCACCTCATGGTTGTTTTTAAATTTCGCGCAAAGCTACACGAGGGCTGTCTACGCTAGCCGTCCCTAACTTAGCAGTGTAAGACTAGAGGGATGGCAGCTAGTCATCACCACTCTTGGGCTACTCTCCTACCAACGAATAGTGGGATTGACCACCACTTTATAACGTCCCCACAGCTGAAAGGGCGAGCATGTTTGGTGAGACCGGGATTCGAACCGGCAACCCTCGGATTACGAGTCGAACGCCTTCACCCACCTGGCCATGCCGGTCCTATTACCTCATTTGTCAACGCGCCCATTAAGCCAAAACAGTAAGCTGGTCGGTCAATAAAACAGGTCAATGTATTTAAATTGGAAAATGAAAACCACGAGGTCAGAAGTTGCCCAAATTAAAATAAATTGATATGTGCGGAAGAAAATATTTTCAATGTATCGTACCACCTCCTTCTTCACGACCCCCGGTGGTTCGGCGGTAAATTTAAAGGCTTACGTCGTTAGAATTCGTGGTTTGATCCCTTCGAAAAACATAAACACGGATAGTACTTAGTTCAGCCTTGCATTGAACAATCAACTGTTTTCTTCCCTGTTATCTGATCTGTGTATCTATTTTATCTTTGTAAGTTTTGCATTACGGTTACTTACCCGATGTGACCCACTGCTCTCCTCCGTTCTTGGTTCCTTAAACTACGTGCCCTATTCCGAGCTACGACCACGCCCAGTCTATTCTAATTCACATTTTATGTTTCACTTAAATTTCTAGGACAGGCGAAAATAGTTTCGGATCTTAATATTTTCGTCAGCTCTCGCCTTGTATATTGTTAACTCTCGTTTTACAGCACAGTTTATTCAAATAAATTACATTATAGTTGTTGTAAACAGGCTCCATATGCTGTGGGTAGAAGTCCTGTTATTCAAAGCTGGTGTAAAAATATTACAAGCACGTGCTCAAACCAACGCAATTGTATCAGGCCTTGATTCGTGTTGCGCCCCTTGTGATTTTTTACACACCCCTTGAGGCGTTAAAAATGAGTTCAGTAACTCAGAATGTTTTAGTTCGAATTATAAATGACACAATGTTTGATTGACAGTCCGATAACGCCACCTATCAGCCATACAACGTCTAAAAATTTCTTTCATTTAAAGTATCTTATCGTTGACGCCAAGTAATTAATTTTTTACAAATGCAAAACTTTCAAACAACTGTTAATGGTACAAGAACATATCGAGGAACCGTACTACTGCAATACCAAAATTAATGTTTAAGCGCAGAATTGCACAGTGAGCTATTTGTGCTGCGTGTGGTCCTCGCAGGAATCTAATCCCGATTTGTTTATTGCTGTCAAAAGCCCATAAAACTCGTCGATAAGTCCTCGAGAGAGACAACAAACTTTGTCTTAGGTTTTCTGATACATTAAACAATAGATAATGGCGTTGTAATGGTTACCGGTTATTACTTCCTCTTGTATTTTGTATCTCTTTCAGAACCACTGAACGAAACTTCATGGTTACCTGTTATTACTTCTTGTATTTTGTTTCTCTTTCAGAACCACTCAACGAAACATCATGGTTACCTGTTATTACTTCCTCTTGTATTTTTTTCTCTTTCAGAACCACTCAACGAAACATCATGGTTACCTGTTATTATTTCTTGTATTTTTTATCTCTTTCAAAACCACTCAACGGAAAATGGTGGTTACCAATAACTTCATAATTTAAAGGGGTTTTTTAATAGAATTAGGCAAATTTTGATAGTTTTACCAAACCAAGAAAACTTAAATCTTCGATACTAGTTCAATCTTGATTTATAATAACTAAAAGATTCGAACGTTGATATAGATACACCAGGCTAGTATTTAGGCTAATTTCATAGTGTTCACATTTTCCCTATTAAATGCTTAAAAGGTTTTTCATTTTGATTTTCTCTTTTCTTATTTTCATCTTTCGAAGTTCTACTCAAATAAGTGGTTGGGTCTAACAAAGCAAAATGCATATTTTATCTTTATGTTTCTTGGTCTTAAGATTTTGGCCAGCAGTGTATAAAGGAAAATGTTTATACCTATACTGATTAATAACCTAACATCCAACTGCAACGCTCCCTACAATCCCGTACCAGTTTATACTCTCATCCCTAAGACGTGTGCCTGGCAGCGGTCAGTTACAAACTCTCTTTGTTAACTTGAAGATGGCCTTAGACGGTCGAAACGTTGTTTTGTACTTTATTTTAATTAAAACACAACCTCGTGATGAAATACAAACATTAATACTGGAAATTTCAGCGCTCAAGCTCTTGCAGTTTCGAGATCCTACGAATGTGTCTGTTGATTATTAAAACCAAATGTTTACGATAAACTGTCTCGTTCTTCTCACACTTCACAGTAATGAATATTAAATAACATCATAACATTGCTTGAAGTAGGTCCAGCAAATGTTGTACATATTTGTCCAAATTTTTGTGCCAATGTAAAACAACGGAGAGTTAAGAAAAGTTATTCCAATAATTTTTTCAGTATCACAATAAATAACATTTGGGACACCCTTTACATTCTCTTTAACAGGAAATATAAATTTACCGCACAAAGTTGCAAATAAACAACAAAAAATTTAACGAGCAATGGAAGGGAGGTGGAATTGTGCGTGACGTTTCATGGAACAGTCGGACTAAAGTTGTAGAATTCAGTAAGAATTTAGTTCGATACGATATAAAAAAAATCTAAAATTCTATTTCTTTAAAGAATCGTAAATAATGTTGTTATATTATATTTTGTTGTTATTGTTTCACATATTTAATATGCCCTTTCTCATTTTACGTTTTGCCAACCGATGGTCTACGGTTTTGATACCCATGGAGTACACAACACCTTTCTGCAACATTTCCAAATTTGTTACAAAAAACTCGGGTACAGAAAGTCACTATACCCTACTTTCATTTTCTTTATTTGTCTTGACCAAGTAAAATATCTAAAAAAAATACTTAAGTTACTTTTTTAAATTATTGGTTATTTATATTTATTATAAATTATTATTTATTTATTATTTAGCATAAACAAAATTTTACATTGTTCCCTTAGTTTATCAGTTTAATAATAACCTAAATATAGTAATGCGGTCAAGATAGATATAAATTTAACCACAGTGTAACAAGTAAAACTTTTACCACATTATTTATTAAAATATTTAATATATCTACCTCTAATCTTATTATTCCTAATTTAACTTTATATTTATTAAGTTATAATGATTATTCTGCATAATTCGCTTAGTACATAAATTTAGGGCAAACTTAAGCCTAATCGTTTGGCCTCGCAATGCAAGGTACCACTACTAAGTTTCCGGCCGAGTATCGTTAAAACGAGCGTGCACTATTTATATTCTTTAATGACTAATGTTTCGGTTATTATTTCATATATTAAGGATTTCCCATTGTTATCTTAATTTATGGGTTTCCTAAACATTACAATTAATGTAGTTGGAATGATATACTTAATGATGTGCTCTCTGCTAAATATATTATTTCAGTTCTGATCACGTGGATAATGTCCTCTGATCGGATATTATCTACTTTAATAACACATATTAACAAACAACTTACTTCGTGTATCCTGTCACTCAACTAATCATGATTATATTATTGATAGGGAGTTATGAATAATACAGCTTATGTTATCCAAAATGTTCAACGTCAGCTAATATTAGAATATTGAACCTTAATCATACACCCATGTACTTTATATGTTCTATTGAAAGAGAAACCGAAGAAAAGTAATTCTGCATTAAAAGTAATCATGAAGAAAAATAACTGTGTATTATTTACTAGGAAAGAGACTGGACATACATCGTATCATGTACTGTGAAAGAAACAGTATCAGAACGAATAGTTAGAGTTATTTAAACCGTCTATATTGAACCTGTTAACGTAATGTAAATAAGAATATAGATTGTTTCCACTCACTGACACGGAATTAAAGGTATTTTTTGTTCCACGACGCCCTGTTTTGTTAGAATATGAGTAGATATAAAACGCCATTTGTGTCTGTGAGTGAGGGCCACTTTTGGTGCTAGTGTGCATTTCTTACTAGATGATTTTCTTGTTTTTTGAAGGTCACCAATCGGAATAATGGGCCTCGCTGACCTTGACTTCCTGAAGTGTCCACTTAACAGTTCTGATGGTTCTTGAAACCCGTCACTTTCGTCGAAAAAAACTGATGAGACATTGAAACTTTCTCCCGAAAGTTCTGTTAACACAGATATTATGGTGTCTCTGTCGTAAGAAAATAAAATAGCATTGAGGCTTTAACCTTAAGCACTAATAGCAACAAAGTTACTAAGTAACATAAATACGAAAATGATTTATTAATTATCTGTGACAGTCAGCTTACTTAGTAATATAAATACGATATAATAAGAAAATGGTTTATTAATTATCTGTGACAGTCAGCTTACTTAGTAATATAAATACGATATAATAAGAAAATGGTTTATTAATTATCTGTACTCTTACAGGCTTCTAAGTAGTTAAAATATTATATTATAAGAAAAGAGTTTATTAACCATACGTTACAGCCAGGTTACTAAGTAATATAATATGACATAATAAGAAAAGTGTTTGTTAATCATCTCTAACATCCAGGTTAACCTGCTGTGTAACATTAATACGATTTAATAAAAATAATGACAGTAATGAGTTGTTTTTGTTTGTTCTCTCATGTACTGCTGGCTACACGTCTTGTTCTTTCAATTCTGTTTACTGATTTAAGATTTTTCTGCCATTTTTACAATCAGGGCTTATTTACATATCTCAGAGAAAACTTCACCATGTCCTGAAGTTAATTTAAATTCAAGTACAAGTTCATTTTATTTTCTTTGTTGTCTTTTTTTTTTTACATACAGTTAATATCATTTATCTTAGACTTTAAATTTTTCTAAGTGAAATGAAATTAATGAATACTGTTCCAATGTTTTAACTTACCTTTTTCTAATTTGCTAAAACGTAATTTGCTATAATGCATCATTATTTTTCACTTTTATGGCCCACCAGCAGAGCGATAAATCTGCAGGATTTAAACACTAAAAATGATGTTTCGATAAATCGTGAGCACCGCAATAGTTTTGTTTGATAGGACAGCTGGCGCCATCTAAAGCTGAGAGTTAAGACTAAAAGCAGATTTTATACCTTGTTTTTCATATTTAATAACATTAAATTAGCTAAATTTTGATTATCTAAATTTGTCATAATTATTCTTAACTGTGTTAAGTTCCTCAAAAAGTGTTGTTTACAACGCGATTCAAAACCACATACAGAACCAACATATCGAAAAGAACACAACCGTTTCTCTCGTAATTATTTTATAAAACTATTTAACTTACACATTTTTAGCTTTTATGTAGATCTTACTAACCAAAACTAGAGAAAATTTGATTTCTAAAAAACTGTTTTCATGACAATAAAAATACTTGCAACACAAACTCGATTTCAATATCACAAATCATACCTTTCCAGTCTGTTATTTCTCTTAACTCACTAATATCTGTATTTAGATATAGGTGTAGGTATTTGAGCTCACTAATATCTGTATTTATAACAGTGACATTATAATAATGCATATTAACACAAACATAATGATAACACATATTAACACAAACATATATTAACATATATTTAATAATAACATATTAACACAAACCAGGACATTGTTTATGCTTACGTTGGATAGTTGCTCACGTATTCACAATACGTTAACCCAGGTTTTGCACAAGCTGGTCTCTGGCCTGGAGGAGCAGGAATAAAACGATTCCTGGTTTCGTTATCACCAGAAACATTCACACACTTGCTAAGTGGACTGAGCATACTGCAGACCGCTAGGAGGAGCTCTACCCTTGCGCGAAAGACATTCATCCTTCTTGAGGTTGATTTCTATCGAAAAAGTAGACAAGACAAGTAACAAAATTTTTACTTTTTCTTGTTCCTTGGCAGAAAGTGTTATTTCCCAATTGCTTATTCGTAAAGTAAATGGAAAAGACCTATTTTTTTCTTCAAACTTTGCTTTTGTGACCTGGATAAGGAAATTTTCAAATTTAACCATTTTCCAAAACATTCCAGGTGGATTCGGTGCTGAGTAGCTGATAGAGAATTTTGTCGAACTGACAAGAACTTTCTTGAATGTTGTAGAACATACAAGAATTTTCAAGAGTGTTGTAGAACTTACAAAAATTTTCTAAAACGAGAATTTTTTAGAACTTTCCATAGTAATATATATACATGGGCTCACCACTTCAGTTTAGTTCTAGCTGTCTAAGTGAACACATAGAACCTATCTGATTTTATCAGAGATGGCATCAAGAAGCTGCAAGGATTCTTCAGTCGCATTCTGTTACGTATGTGGCCAATTTATCAAGACAAGAGCGAAAAAGTACTCTATTACAGCATCTGCTAAAATGTGAGAAGCCTATAAGGCATATTTCGGCATGCCTGTCAGGGATCAAGACAAACTTTGGGCACTTCATTTTACCTGCGAGTACTGCAAAAAAACTCTTAGAAGGTAAGACGGACAATTTTTGCTTGCTTGAGTAGCAAGATTTTATATTGTACAAATTTTAGACCTTTTAAAATTTAAATATCTTTCGGTGCACCTCAAAGAGGAATACAACAGTGTCAAGACCTTGCTAGAAGCCTTGAAGTATGATGAGTATGGCTGGGAGGTTATCGGAGACTTAAAATGGTGGCATTCCTGATGGGTCTCCAAGGAGGTTTTACCAAGTTTCTCTGTTATGTTTGTCTTAAAGACAGCATCCCTGCAGTACACTACAACAGGAATCACTGGCCATAATGGACCGAATTCTCTGTGAGGAGGCACAATGTCAAGTGTGAGCCACTAGTGGACCTCCAGAAGGTGTTGTTCCCACCATTGCACATAAAACTGGGTCTTATGAAACAATTTGTCACAGCTCTTGATAAGGAGTCTGTAGCCTTCAAGACTTCTTCCCTAAGCTGTCTGAGGCAAAGGTCAAAGTTGGTGTCTTCGTAGGACCACAAATAAAGAAGATCCTAGAGTACACAGAATTCTCCAAGAAGCTCAGTAAGAAGATAAAAAAGGTTGGGGCAGCTTTGTCGCAGTGGTTTGGGGCTTCTTGGGCAATCACAAGGCCGAAAATTATGTGGAACGGTTGAGGCTCTGGTGAAGAACTACGGCAAAATGGATGTCCCTGAAAGTCCATATTCTTGACGCTCATCTTGATAAATTTAAGGAGAACATGGGAGCATACTCAGAGGAGCAAGGCGAGCGCTTCCCCCAAGATATACTGGACTTTGAACGCCGCTACCAAGGAGCGTATAAGGAAAACACGATGGGAGACCATATTTGGGTGAAGGTGATTTACATTAAAGTCGGAAATCTCGAAAGACTACTCACTTCTAAACATTTTTGTATAACTTTAGTGTAAACACATGTAAATCTTGATTCATATGTTGTTTTATTCAGACCTTATGTAAATGAAAATGTGCAAATTTGCCTGTTTTTATATAGAAAATAGGTTAATTTCTAAATTTCATTATCCAGGTCACAAAAGCAAAGTTTGAAGAGAATAATGGCCATTTTCTGTACTTTTACAACATAAGCAATTAAGAAATAACACATACTATCCAGGAACAAAAGTTGTGTTACATAATGTAATCAGCTAGTTTTGTTACCTAGAGACACCTTACAATCATTACTTCCTAAACCAATAAATGAACTACACTCGTTAAACTTAGGCTAATCACCAACAAACCATGTTTGTTTGTTTGTTTTGAATTTGGCTGAAAGCTACATGAGGGCTACCTGCGCTAACCGCTCCTAATTTAGCAGTGTAAGACTAGAGGAAAGGCCACCAGTCATCGCCACCAACCACCAATTCTTGAGCTACTCTTTTACTAACGAATAGTGGAATTGGCCATCACTTTATAAAGCCTCCACGGCTGAAAGGGCAGGCATGCTTGGTGTGACGGGAATTCGAACCCGCAGATCGCAAGTCGATCGCTTTGACTGCTAAAGAGTAGTATACAATAAAACAATTTGGTTCTAATTCTGGTACCATCTAACGAGTTTATAAAGAGATGATTGTCCGGTTAAACCAATAGTGTGTGGCATGGGGACATATTTCTATAAACTGGTTAAGTTGTTAAGGCCAATAACTGCAAATGGGTACATTACATACACCAGTTTATTCAAGAAATTTAAAAAAAAACAACTGAATTTTAGTTTTGATGTAGTTTCCCTTCATATCAACATGCCTTTAGAAGACGTCCTGACATAGCCATGTGGTTGAGGAACTCGCCTCGTAATCCGAGGGTCGCGGGTTCGAATCCCCGTCACACCGAACATGCCTGCCCTTTCAACCGTCGTGGCGTTGTAATGTGACGGTCAATCCCACTATTCCTTTGTGAAAGAGTAGCCCATGAATTGGCGGTGGGTGGTGATAACTACGGGTAGCTGCCTTCCCTCTAGTCTCACACTGCTAAATTAGGGACGGCTAGCGCAAATAGCCCTTTATATTTATGCGAAATTCAAAAGCAAACAATTGTCGGTGTTGTTAAGATGTGTTTATATCAATGAGTATTAAATCTCTGAAAGTAGTCACGATATTTGGAAACAAAATCTTAAACAATTATGAATATAGAATATGTTTATTTTTTACGAAATATTCGAGTAATAAAATGTGTGGTTTGAAGTGAAATTTCACAGAAAAGGAATACATTTCATTAAAATGGGTTTGGAACCGAGCTACGTGACTGCTGTCTATATAACGCCAAGTCTGTTGATACATCTTTACAATAATCCTCCAGCTAAGTTTCCATTGCAAAAGGCGTTCTCGTAAGATTTTCATGTCCAAAGCACATCACGCCTCCCTGATATGTTTCAATAATCCATCTACTGCAATATTTGTCAAGATTTTTTGTCCGCGATCCACTTCACCGAGGCAAAGACCCTATGAACCACTTACCTATCCTACCCTACCTCTAATGATTCGTATTGTCTCAAGCATGGCATTGCCCACCAGTGGTTTTCATTTTGGACCAGCCTACATACCACCAGTAGTCAGCTAACCCCACTTTAAAAATCACTGATCTCGTGTACTAGAAGAACAGCTTTCAAGCACACGTCTAACAACGCAATCACACAAATCCATAGCGACTTAACCTCTATATCTTTGCATGCAACAGTATGAATACCGTTTCATGCTTTAGTTGACTGACATAGAAGATAGTTAAATGGGAGGTACAATTGGAAGCCTTATCTTTGTAACCTTATATCATATCGGTTTGTTTTTTTTTACTATGTTGTGTACTATTGCCTGTGAAATGAGGATAACATTTGCCTTCAATCTTTGTGTTAGCAGGTTCTCACCTGTTACACTCTGGTTATCACTTGTTGGAAGTCTCTTTTTTGATGGTCCTGGTTTCACAAGTTGGTCGATAGCCTTTTTTTTTTCCAATGCCATTAACAACTTTGAAGTTCTAAATACTCAATTTGAACGCACCTTCAAGAATTGAGTGTAAGAATATTTGAATCCGAAGAGATTACTACATATCTTTCACAAAAACGAACGATTTTCGTTGGTTTCACTCTAGCAGCCAAACACCAAGTGACATTAACATAGAGAACTGACAGTTTCCATTCCAACTAGAATTGTGACTGTGATTGTAATGTAGCTTACTGATTCGAAATAGTTTTAATAAACGTACTCAACTACAAATAATAATACTGACAGGAAAGAAACAAAATTGTTGTTTGTTAAACAAAACGACGTTACAAGTATCAAACTATTAATGTTATACATATGCAGTTCATATATTTCAACATTGATAGACGGCATGTAAAATGAATAAACAATTATGAGTTACATAACCTTATGCATTTATAGTGGATAAACAATTCTATGTCACATAACCCGATACATTTAAAGTGGATAAACAATTCTATGTTACATAACGTGATACATTTAAAATGGATGTTTGTGTGTTTTTCTTATACCAAAGCCACATCGGGCTCAGCCCACCGAGGGGAATCGAACCCCTGATTTTAGCGTTGTAAATCCGGAGACATACCGCTGTACTAGCGGAGGGCCATTTAAACCGCATAAACAATTATAAGTTACATAACCTTATGCATTGATAGTGAATAAACAATTATAAGTTATGTAACCTGATGCATTTAAAGTGGGTAAACTATTAGAAGTTACATAAGCTTATGCATGTAAGGTGGGTAAGCAATTATAAGTTACATAACCTGATGCATGTAAACTGGGTAAACAAATATAAATCTACATAATATGATATAATCAAAGAAAACAAACAACGTTAAATCTACATCTTACTGACTTGTAAATAATTTATCCTAATTTTCTAAAAACGATTATAGAAAAATGGAAAGTGTGGCTGGGCAAAAATGTAAAATTTAACAACAAAAGGTAAACTAAAAAGTTATAAAAATGAAATCAAAGAATAAATTTCAGTGAAACAAAGCCCAACCTAATTTATTACCTTTTTGAGATTTGAGAAGCTTTTGTTTTGCTTTGCTGGAATACAGAGTCTTTCTGGACCCGTTTCATTCTTCAATAGATACTCGCATCTTGTGTAACGTGTTTTAAATAGCATGCATTTTTCACGAGAACCAGTTTGTGGCTCTGACATTTTGGTCAAACTTCCGTTTCGAAATCAGAAGTGTAAGAGACACTTAAAATGTAATTCATTTAAAACTATTTTCATTAGGTTGATACAATTTATTGGTCGTTTAATATTTGACAAATGATTTGAAATTACATGTCAAAAATTACTGTTTCAATATTGTTTTATCGATAACATTGTTAGATTAAAGTTTTAAACTTTTGCCGTGATACAAGAATCTCTCTCTATCTAATGTAATGCGTAAATACCATGAGATTAGGCCTAGAATGTTACCGTAACTTTTTGTTTAAAAATCTCACTGAAACTCGGTGAAATATTTTTTTATGTAGACCTGTGAAAAACAGTCAAAAAGATGTTTGTATAAAGTTTTGTGTACTTTAGAACAAATCCACATTTGACTATCAGCTGTATCGAACCCCGAATTTTAGCTTTGTAAATCATTAAATTTACCACTCAACTACTGTTTTTTTGGGGGAAGGCACAAATTAAGCAATAAAGAACGAAAGAAGACAAATAACCAGGACTTTCAAGGACTTCTAACTTTTCCCTGAGAGATGTTAAGTTAACCACTGATTTTTTCCAATTAAAAAAGGCATATCGAAAAGAAAGGCTTACATCAAAGACCAATTCTTTCCCTTGGAGATTTTAAGGTGTTAAAAGCCTGAAGATAAAATTTGTTAAATTAATACACTTCCAAAAATTCCATTTCTAAACTTTCTTTCGTTACATCATGACTCAAGATGACCAAGTCTCCTTAACAGGTTTCGGTTCCTAGTGTAAGTAACATATTTTGGTTCCTAGTGTAATTAAAAACTGTGAAATGTAATAAATGTAAAATTTGTATTGGAAATTCCCGATCCTGGAGAGAACCATATTTCTCAACACAAAAATTCATAATGTTACCGTAATATGTCGCTAGTATAGCTGTATTCATGGCCGTGTGATGTCGCTGATATACTGGATAAATCATGTATAGCATAAATGAATCTTTACGTTTCAGCGAAAATGCTTCGAGAAACAGTTTAGTGAATTAACCAGAATCAGGAATTACACTGGCATTACACGTAGGTCTGGTTGGATTGGCGATTATTTTGATAAATTAATTTGTAAGGCCTTGGGATCAAAGTGAGACATTAGTCCTAGTTGGCTTTCGTTAAGTGCACGAGTCAAAACTTGGTATCACGCTCACAGTAATGGTTGGTGTAGACCAAGTTGAAATTAAATTACTGTGTAACAAGCTGCCAATTCTAAGTTTACACTCGGATGAAAGGAAGCTTAAGCTAGTTGAATGTAATACGTAGGAACGTTCGTACAAGAAAGTTTGTTAAAGTTTAATTTTTAATGCGATTTTTCTGGTATATCAATAGTGTTATTTCTTAGTAAATGCATGACTCACTTGTAAAACCAAATAATGCAGTTGAAAGCATGATAAAAACATTCCTTTTGTTTATATATTATTTTAAAATATATTTATAATGATCGCACCAGTGATCGAAATGTTTCTGTTCTAAAAACTAATTTTACAAAATATTTCTCTTATCTCGTGTAAAACACTTAGATGTTGGTACAACCAATAGCAACAACAACCTTCAAAACGTTGTCATGACAACTGTTCCTCATAACATACGTATGTATTCACCTCTCGGTGACAGTGCACTACTAAAAGTCAAAATCAGACACCTTAAGATTAATGACGTCTCCACAGCAACTCGGTTACTGGAGACGTGAATATGAAAATCCTGTACAAAAACATAACTGAGACTCAACGGATACCTCACTAAACAATTATTTTTACTGTAAGACAAATTACTATAAATATTACTGTGGAAGTTTACTTCCTTTTTATTTATTGTTAAAAAGTTATCTCATTATGCCTGCCGGAGAGATGGAGCCCCAGATTTTAGTGGTATAATCCCTCAAGCATGTCTCTGAGCCACGGAGAGAGGAGTTATAGTGAACTTTCATTCTATTATCTCTGTGCCAAATTAATACTTGTCGAACCGACTTTAATTTTTCACTAGCTTTTAGGTCAGCACAAATTGTAAAGAAATACGAAGAAAAAGTGGATAAATGTAGCGTTTCTTTGCTCTAGAACAAAATAAAGTTCAGAGGGCGTTCTTTTAACTAATAACAACCCAATGAGTCATTACCTTCTTTCAGATCGCGTTGCTCAATCTGAAAAGTTTTGCCGTTGTTTCTAATTTAGTGTTTTCTCTCTGGGCGTAGCCTTCCAACTATGGCCCGGTATGGTTAGGTAGCTAGTGCGCTCGACCTGTAATCTGAGAGTCATGGATTCGAATCCCCGTCAAACCAAACATGCTCGCCCTTTCAGCCTTGGTAGCGTTATAATGTGACGGTCAATTCCACTGTCGTTGGTAAAAGAGTAGCCCAAAAGTTGGTTTTGGGGGGCGATAAATAGCTGCCTTAATTCTAGTCTTACACTTCTAAATTATGGACGACTAGCGCAGATAGTCTTCGTGTAGCTTTGCGCGAAATTTAAACAAACAATCAAATACTGCTTCTTTGTATTTCCACTTTATAAAGTAAGTACTTATATATAATTCGTTATTATTAACCTGAACGGCACTTCACATGGCACAGAGGTCATACGGTTAGACCAAAGATCCAGCACAGCCATCCTTGATTTGGGTCATAAGAAGGGCGACCAATCAGCAGCATCCGCCCCTTTCGCCTCTGCTCTTAATCAAATAACATAATTAAATTTCATTCTTACAAAGCACCCGAGGCCTGGCCTGGCATGGCCTGGCCTGGTGGTTAAGACGCTTGACTCGTAATCTGAGGGTCGCGAGTTCGAACCCCCATTATACCAAACATGTTTGGCCTTTCAGCCGTGGGGGCGTTGTAATGTAACGGTCAGTTCCACTATTCATTGGTAAAAGAGTAGCCCAAGATTTGGCGGTGGATAATGACGACTAGCTGCCTTCCCTCTAGTCTTACATAGCTACATTATGGACGGCAAGCACAGCTAGCCCTCGTGTAGCTTTGCACGAAATTTAAAAAGCAAATAAAGCACCCACAACCAGAAGTATGAGGCACGGCAAGCGGCATATCGCGGATTCGAACCTTGAGTTTTTCGATTGCCATCTAGGCACACTAAACACAAAGCCATCCCCAACTCGTCATGATGTACTCCTCTTGCAAGTGAGGCATGCATGATATGGTTACCATAGAAACCATTTTCAACACTTTGATACCATAGTTGCGCTACAAGAGTTACAGTTAAATCTCAATGTCCCATCAGACAAGAGTGGCCCAGCAGTTGTCGGTGGGTGCTTCCTTCCTAAAACGAAAAGAAACTAACTGCTAACGCATAAACAAACGCGGTAAAACCGAATTCACGACAGTATTTGCCAAACAAAATTAAATACTGATAGTTAAACTAGAATTGTACCTTTTTAAGATTTTAAGAAAATGTTTTGAACTTTGCGTTGGTGAACCATAATTTATCCTTGAGGGTCAAAGCAACATTTGTCGTGAAGCTGACCAGTCCGTTAGTATATCAAGGTATTTAGAAGTATTTCTGGCCATATTGTATTGTTTCTTCACAGTGGCAACGCTAACAGAATACCATTATGCTTGATTTTACATTCGAAAGGTTGGTGCTTAGAAAATAAACAAGCAAAATGTTGTGTTTTTCCTCTAGACTGTTGCGTGTCAACAAAGCTTAAAACACGCGATTTACACCTGGATCTCTGTAAATGTTTAAATCAATTTTAAGAAAGAAACCTATCAGTGCTGCAGTTGTTCAACCACGTAATGTTTATTATATCCAATATTCTATAAAACTGTAACATGTTTACTATATATGATAATCTGTAAAACTGAAATATGTGTATTATATCTAATATTCTGTAAAACAGTAATATGTGTATTATATCTAATATTCTGTAAAACAGTAATGTGTGTATTATATCTAATATTCTGTAAAACTGAAATGTGTGTATTATATCTAATATTCTGTAAAACTGAAATGTGTGTATTATATCTAATATTCTGTAAAACTGAAATGTGTGTATTATATCTAATATTCTGTAAAACTGAAATGTGTGTATTATATCTAATATTCTGTAAAACAGTAATATGTGTATTATATCTAATATTCTGTAAAACAGTAATATGTGTATTATATCCAATATTCTATAAAACAGTAATATGTGTATTATATCCAATATTCTATAAAACAGTAATATGTGTATTATATCTAATATTCTGTAAAACAGTAATTTGTGTATTATATCTAATATTATAAAAAACAGTAATATGTGTATTATATCTAATATTCTGTAAAACAGTAATGTGTGTATTATATCCAATATTCTGTAAAACAATAATGTGTGTATTATATCTAATATTATGAAAAACAGTAATATGTGTATTATATCTAATATTCTATAAAACAGTAATGTGTGTATTATATCCAATATTCTGTAAAACTGAAATGTGTATTATATCCAATATTCTGTAAAACAGTAATATGTGTATTACATCCAATATTCTGTAAAACTGAAATATGTGTATTATATCCAATATTCTATAAAACAGTAATTTGTGTATTATATCTAATATTATGAAAAACAGTAATTTGTGTATTATATCTAATATTCTGTAAAACAGTAATTTGTGTATTATATCTAATATTCTGTAAAACAGTAATTTGTGTATTATATCTAATATTCTGTAAAACAGTAATATATGTATTATATCTAATATTCTGTAAAACAGTAATATATGTATTATATCTAATATTCTGTAAAACAGTAATATATGTATTATATCTAATATTCTGTAAAACAGTAATATATGTATTATATCTAATATTCTGTAAAACAGTAATATGTGTATTATATCTAATATTCTGTAAAACAGTAATACATGTATTATATCTAATATTCTATAAAACAGTAATGTGTGTATTATATCTAATATTCTGTAAAACAGTAATATGTGTATTATATCTAATATTCTGTAAAACAGTAATATGTGTATTATATCTAATATTCTGTAAAACAGTAATATGTGTATTATATCTAATATTCTGTAAAACAGTAATATGTGTATTATATCTAATATTCTATAAAACAGTAATATGTGTATTATATCTAATATTCTATAAAACAGTAATATATGTATTATATCTAATATTCTGTAAAACAGTAATATATGTATTATATCTAATATTCTGTAAAACAGTAATATATGTATAATATCTAATATTCTGTAAAACAGTAATGTGTGTATTATATCTAATATTCTGTAAAACAGTAATATGTGTATTATATCTAATATTCTGTAAAACAGTAATATGTGTATTATATCTAATATTCTGTAAAACAGTAATATGTGTATTATATCTAATATTCTGTAAAACAGTAATATGTGTATTATATCTAATATTCTGTAAAACAGTAATATGTGTATTATATCTAATATTCTGTAAAACAGTAATATGTGTATTATATCTAATATTCTGTAAAACAGTAATATGTGTATTATATCTAATATTCTGTAAAACAGTAATATGTGTATTATATCTAATATTCTGTAAAACAGTAATATGTGTATTATATCTAATATTCTGTAAAACAGTAATATGTGTATTATATCTAATATTCTGTAAAACAGTAATATGTGTATTATATCTAATATTCTGTAAAACTGAAATATGTGTATTATATCTAATATTCTGTAAAACAGTAACGTGTATTATATCTAATATTCTATGTGTATTATATCTAATATTCTGTATGTGTAATATCTAATATTCTGTAAAACAGTATGTGTATTATATCTAATATTCTGTAAAACAGTAATATGTGTATTATATCTAATATTCTGTAAAACAGTAATATGTGTATTATATCTAATATTCTGTAAAACAGTAATATGTGTATTATATCTAATATTCTGTAAAACAGTAATATGTGTATTATATCTAATATTCTGTAAAACAGTAATATGTGTATTATATCTAATATTCTGTAAAACAGTAATATGTGTATTATATATAATATTCTGTAAAACAGTAATATGTGTATTATATATAATATTCTGTAAAACAGTAATATGTGTATTATATATAATATTCTGTAAGACAATAATATGTGTATTATATCCAATATTCTGTAAATATTCATAAATTATTTCACATTTAGCTTTGTGATAATACAAATAAAGTGTTTATTAATGTGGTTATCCAATTAATTAAATTGATACGTGTATTTGTGTGATTATTCAGTTAACAAAGCTAATCAGTTTAGTCTTATTATTTTCCAATTAATAGAATTATTTTGTAAAAAGTCATTAGTTAATTTAATAGTGTGATTACCGTTTTATTTAAAACACTTCTATTTAATCTTGTCTTATAGTGATTTGTGAAGAAATAACGACATGGTCTAGTTCTGACAGCACGTGGTTACGTTCTGTTAAATCAACCAAATGTTTTTGTTTGTTTGTCTTTTAGCACAAAACTACACGATGGGTTATCTTAACCATTCCTATTAGGGGATACTGAAACTCAGTTTTAGGGTTACGAGTATTTAGACTTCACGCTGAGCACTTGGAAGGGGGAATTGAGCTTTATGGACTTGGTTTGAATTTGATGGATAAAACTTTTGTTTGTTTTAAAGCAAAGCCACATTGAGCTGTTTTTTATGTCCACCACTGGGACTCATACCCTTCAAGTTAGCGTTTTAAGTCCGTAAACTTACAGCTGTCCCACCGAAACACAGTTCCTGACTGCGATTGGTTATTTTATTTTTGTGTCAGCCAATGAAGTCACTTCGTGGAATAGCAAGACATGAAAACGACTAGTGGCTAAAAGTATTCCACTAAGAAACGTACGTACTTATTATAACCATAACTGGTTGATCAATTTAACCCATCCACACAACATGATGTTGCTAGTGGCAGAACAATTGGAATTTTACGTTGTAACAAAGTATATTGAACACAAGTCTAAGAATATTGAAATGCCGCTTCACAGACCATTGGTTAGACTCCATTTGGTGAATTGTGTTCAGTATTTGGCTTATTACCTTAGAAGGGACTTTTAACTGTTTCTTTTGAATTTTGCGCTAGTCGACTCTAATTTAGCAGTGATAGACAAGAGGGAAACCATCTAGTCAAACACAGTACATCGCCATCTTTTGGGATACTCTATTATTAAGAAACAGCGAGACTGAGAGTCACATGCTAACGCCCTCACGGCTGAAAGAACAATCTTGTTCAGTGAAAGGGATTCGAATCTGGGACCTACAGATTGCAAGTCGAGCACCATAACCATCAGACTTTGTTATTGATGGGTTAAGAATTAGTTCTCTTGAAAAAGGACAGCAAGAAGGGATCTGATTGAAGCGTAAAAGGTTGCTTACAGTATTTATGTATAAACGTATTGAAGCGTAAAAGGTTGCTTACAGTACTTATATACAATGAATGGCGGGAACAGAAAGACTATAGAACACAATGTTGAAATGGTCAGTATCATACTCAACTCATAATTGTCTTTGGGAGGAGTTGCTTTCAGATGTGGTTAATGCAGTTAATATAACGGAGTTTTCCTCCATTCAGAGGCACAGCGGCAAAGCTGCAGACTTACAACGCTAGAAACCGGGTTTCGATACCCATAATGGGCATAGCACAGATAGCCCATTGTGTAGCTTTGTGCTTAACTACAAACAAAGGAAATCTAAAGCTAAGTTTGATAAATATTTAAATGATAAGGTTTGGCTACTGTGGATGGGACAGCCTATATGAGCGAATAGGTCATCCATAGATTATATGTATAAACACGACGTTATTATTCAGAATAAAGTGTGAAAGTTTAAGCTCCGGCATAGCTAGTTGGTCAGGGGGGCTCAACTCGCAATCTTAGGGTCGCGGGCTAGAATCCCCATCACACTAAACATGTTCGCCCTTTCAACCATGAAAGCGTTATAATTTGACGGTCGATCCTCTATTTGTTGGTAAAGGAATAGCCCAAGAGTTGGTGGTGGGTGGTGATGACTAGCTGCCTTCCCTCTAGGCTTACACTGTTAAATTAGGGGCAGCTAGCGCAGATAGCCCTCGTGTAGCTTTGTGCAAAATTCGAAACTTAGAAAGAAATGAAAGTTTATGAATCTCTTTACCGTCTTCTCTCTTTTGTTGTCCCGGCATGGCCAGGTGAGTTAAGACACTCGACTAGTAATCTGAGGGTCGCAGGTTCGAATTCCCGTAGCCCCCAACATGATTCCCCTTTCAACCGTGGGGGCGTTATAATGTTACGGGCAATTCCACTACTCGTTGGTAAAAGAGTAGCGCAAGAGTTGGTGGTGGGCGGTGATGACTAGCTTTAGTCTTACACTGCTAAATGAAGGACGGCTGGCGCAGACAACCCTCATGTAGCTTAGCGCGAAATTAAAAACAAAACCAAACCTCTTTTATGTTATAGTATTTCTTCAGGTTACTTGAGAGGAAAATGTCTTAAGCACACTCTCATTTAACGTGTTTCAAGTTATTCTACAGTCTCAAAAAATGAGGCTTTGAATGTCTTTATCATCACTAATTTCAGTGAATAAAATCGTTTTCAAATTCCTCTTTCAAACAGTAGCGTTTCACGTAGTAAGTAGGGATGAGTCACACCAACCAATTTATGAAACAAAATGGAAGAGATAAACGTGATTGGCTGGTTTTTAACCAACTTCCTTGTCTTATTTTCCTCAACGTATCTTATTTGTTCTTCAAATCGTGGTAACAACAGCTGGATACTGTACTGACAAGGTCATTCCCCAAGTGTACTGTTCACGGTCGTAGAATATTTAATAAAGCTCTGGTAACATAGAATATAAAAGGAAAAGAAATGTTTGGGAGACAAAACAAGAAATTAGCACTGTTCTGTACTTGACGCTTCTCGGGCTTCCTACAAGAAATTAGCACTGTTCTGTACTTGACGCTTCTCGGGCTTCCTACAAGGGAATTACAACTTATGACAAGAATACTGTATAATTAATATTATTCAAACACGTGTTAGCTATTGTTGTTGAAAGACAAATATCTTAGTTACCCGCCAGTTTAATCTTATCTTGTAGACGTTTACGTCGAACGATATACAAGGTTGATTTCTATTGGCTAAGTTACGTATGTCGAAACACAAGTGATACGATATCTGTGCTTTTTTTTAGTTTAGGAATGGAGTTAGTAAAAGAACAGATAAACACTAGACTTTCCACATCATAGACTAAAGTATCGGGAGAAACATACAAATGTTTCACTTTTGTTGAGATAGAACCACTGACACTGTTTCCTTGTTACTTGTTATGTCACTCATACGTCACTAACCTATTGTAGAAATATATTATCGCACTAACTCTGGATCAGAATCTGATCGATGTGTGCGACCTTGGAGGGTCAGGTTCTATTCAGATCCCTTTCTGTACTATTGTATATTTAACTACCAAATGGTGTAGTGGTATAAATTAGAGCTTGGACACTTTGTAAAATATTAAGTTGAAACTGGTTCTATTTCCCTCTTCAGGGTCATATCCATGAATAGAGTAGTTATAGCTATTACTGGTATTTCATTACTTCTATTCATTTGTTCTTTTAGATTCACAAACAATTCCATAATTAAATACACATGTGATACCTAATTCTAAGGTATACCTTATGGTCCAGTGCTGGTGGATTTTTTTTTTTGTAGTAAAAACCCGCGACCCTCAGATTACGAGTCCAGTTGCCCCAGCAACCTGGCTATGTCAGACTAAAAACAGTCGAGGGATAATAACCATCCTCAAGAGTAACAGTAACTAAACATACAATAATTAATCCCGAATTCATAAAATTTCTTTGTTTCATGAAAATACGCGAATTCAAATCACAAAATACGGTGTATTTGATTTTTTTTTATCTGGCCCGTAAAAAAGCTACACGTTGCCTATCTGCGCTAGCCGTCCTTAATTAAGCAGTGTAAGATTGAAGGGAAGGCAGCTAGTCATCACTATCTACCACCAACTCTTGAGCTACTCTTTTACCAACGAATAGTGTGGTTGACCATCACATTATAACGCTCCTACGGCTGAAGGGGCGAACATGTCTGGTGTGACGGGGATTCGAACTTGCGACCCTCAGAGTAGGAGTGATGTGCTCTAACCACGTGGCCATGCCAGGCCATGTAGACGTTTAATACCGTAATAATAATAATAGATCTTGAATTGAAGTTAGCCCTAGATTACTGAGTAAAAACACTGGAAAGGAACAAACCGAGATGAACTTAAAGTGTTTTTAAAACTTTGCTATTCTAGTTGTTAAGTAACGGACTTTATTCGCAGTCTTATGTATTCTAAAAGGTCATTAAAACACTTAGAAAGACTTCTGGTTGTTCAGTATAAAGCAAGATAGTCACGTGACCGAGGTCTTTTTTTGAAACAATTATTATGGAGTATTTCAAAAGTTTACACAATACGTTCTTAAATCTTTTATTGTGCACCTACGTGCGCGCGTAAAAATTTGTAATCTTGATCCGACAGAAGACGCGGATACCTTGGTCTAGTTATTTTCTGTAATCATCTCCGGTATCTGAACTGGAAGATGGCGCCATGTTAGTGTTAGAGTACGTACGCAGGAAATCTCTAACGAATAAATCCGGTTGCGAGAATGTAATCAATGGTTTTAATCAGCCAAAACTTGGATTGTCTATTAGAGGTCACAGTTTGTTACAAATGGGCTTGTTACACATCGTTAGAGTTTGTTTGCAATTAAGCAAAAAGCTATACAATAAGTTATATGTTCTTTGTCCCTACGGCTATCGAAACCTGGTATCTGGTATTACACATCCGCAGACGTACCACTGTGACACGGAAGGCTTTGTTAGATATAATGTGTGATATAATAGATCATGTTTACATAGTTATAACACAACTTCTAATTGTATTTAACGATTTTCTACTCAATCTGTTGAAACATTAGGGTTTTAGGGGTTTGAGATAGTTGCATGACGCCCGTAGAATTATCTTGTATTTCATGCTAAATGCACTTTGCACACTGTGCTTATCATCTCGTGAGTTAATACCACCTTTCAAACACCTACAAAAAAAAAAATACATAAGTGGTTTGTTTGTTTGTTTGTTTTGAATTTCTCGCAAAGCTACATTAGGGCTATCTGATTGGCTATTTTCCTCTTTTTTTTTTTTTTTGCGGAAAGCTATACAAAGACAACCTGTGCTAGCAGTCCCTAATTTAACAGTATTCTGTACATTTAAAAGCTTCAACACACTGTTTTCCATGTTAGCAATGTGAAAATGCTCAAAGTCTGGATGAGAAAATAGTCTCTGGATTGGTTATTTCCTAGTTAATTTCTAATTGGTTTCCACCCTCAAATAAATAAATAAAAAAGTTGTAGCATTATATTTGAATAAACACGAAAATACCTATATAATAATCAAATTTGTGGAACCACTATAAATACGACTCTGAAACATCACTATACCTGATGGCCGTAAATCCCGTTACGTACGTAAGGAGACAAAAGGAGAGAGAAGTTAACCTAATGTTCCTATGGTTACAAAACTTTATATCAACGTTCTTGACAGTTATAAACCTAACGTTTCTATGGTTACTTCACTTCAAAGGTTGTAAACTAAATAAATAACAACCGCTGTTAACTGTTTACACCTTCTGTTACTTATGAAATTTATTTAATTGTATCTCTTTCATTTTTTTATAAAATAGAAATAAATTTCCTACGGTTTAGATACAAAAGTTTGATTTGAATTTCGCGCAAAGCTGCATAAGGACTATCTGCGCTAGCCATCCCTAATTTAGCAGTGTAAGACTAGATGGAAGTCAGCTAGTCATCACCACCTACCGCAAACTCTTGGGCTACTCTTTTACCAACAAATAGCGAAATTGACCATAACAATATAACGCCCCTACGGCTGAAAAGGCATGTTTGGTGTGACGGGGATTCGACCCGCGATTCTCAGATTGTAATTCGAACAACCCTAACCACCTGGCCATGCTGGGGCTAGAGATAAGAAAAAAAAAATCAAATAAATATGTCTTCGAACAGGCTTATAAGAAATATAGTATCAGTAAAATAACACTGTTTTACTAGCAGTCTTTGGGCAATTTTGTAACATTCGTAAAAGGTTATATCATTTCAGTTTCTCTATTTTATACTGTGCGAAAAACATACCTGAAGAAGTGTATTGCCCGAAATGTTATGTCGGAACAGTATGGATGGGTGGGGTGCTCATCTTGTTCTGCAAGTTATTGTTGTAGGTCAAACCTCTATAATAACCCAGAGAGTGGAACCAATAGTCCACTTGCATTAAAATATGTATCTCTGTAGTTAACTTCTGGGTGTTTGACCTACAATATTTTTCTTATAATCTCTTTCAACAACCACTACGTGTAACTTCCTACACGGTTTTATACCACACGGAGTAGGCCTATTTCATGAGCTCATATTATAATATTCTTCATTTTGGTGTCCAAACAATTTTAAGGGTACACTACATTTTGTTTCCGTATGTTATTAAAAAACACAATTTCATAAAGTTTACAGTAATATATATATATATATATATACTTGCACCTTTTGCAAATATATGCATTTATAATCAGAAAATATTATCGTAATATATTACGTACTTATATTGTTTGTTTTTGAATTTCGCGAGCTATTCGAAGCCTATATGCGTTAGCCGTCCCTAATTTAGCAGTGTAAGACTAGAGGGAAGGCAGCTAGTCATCACCACCCACCGCCAACTGTTCGGATACTCTATTACCAACGAATAGTAGGATTGACCGTCATATTATAACGCCTCCACGGCTGAAAAGGCGAGCATGTTTGGTGCGACGGGGATTCGAAACCGCGACCCTCAGATTACGAATCGCACACCTTAACTCTCCTGGCCATGCCGGGCTGCCTACTTATATAATGACTGAAAAAAACGGCCCGGCATGGCCAGGTGGTTAAGGTACTCGGCTCGCAATCTGAGGGTCGCGAGTTCGAATCCCCGTCACACCAAACATGCTCGTTCTTTCAGCCATGGGGGCGTTATAATTTGCGGTCAATCCCACTATTCTTTGGTAAAAGAGTAGCCCAAGAGTTGGCGGTGGGTGGGGATGACTATCTGCCTTCCCTCTAATCATACACTATTAAATTATGAACAGCTGGCACAGATAGCCATCGTGTAGATTTTTGCGAAATTCCAAACAGATCATAAAAAAATTAGGAGAAAGACGAAATCTGCGGGAGTATGACGTCACTTCCTGTCATGATTAACTCGTTTAAAATATTTATTCATCGAATTTCTTGTACTCATTAACTCTTATATTACGTATAAAACCATATTTTTAGTTCTGACAAATCCGTCCGTTCTCATCTACCTACAGATACAATTCGTTTGATGACGCTATAAAAGTAAAATAAATTTGAGTAACACGCCAGGAAATACCTCCTTAGTGACGAAACATTGAACATATTTTTACTTTAAGACAGCGTGATTGTTTTACAATTTGTAATAAAATAATATAATAAAATATTAATCACTGTTCGAATGTCTCAAACATGAAATTTCAATAGCAGAATAAAATTACAAAATCATACATAAAAATAACCTGCGATTTCAACATGAAATTTTCACATCTGTAAACATGATTTTTTTATTTTATCAAATGCTCTTTCGCCATAACCTTCAAACGGTTTAGTAAAACAACATTTCTAGCCGATGCCGGCTAATCCGGTTCACCTAAGTGGGCCAACGGCAATTCTGTGGACTTGTAACCCTATAAATCATAGTTCGATTCCCAGCAGTGATTTGTTTTGAATTTCGCGCAAAGCTATCTGCGTTAGCCGTCCCTAATTTAGCAGTGTAAGACTAGAGGGAAGGCACCTAGTCATCAAAACCCACCGCCAACTCCTGGGCTACTCTTTTACCAACGAATAGTGGGATTGGCCGAGACATTATAACGCCCCCACGTCTGAAAGGGCGAGCATGTTTGGTGCGACCGGGATTCGAACCCGCGACCCTTGGTTTAGTAGTCGAACGCCTTAACACACTTGGCCAAGCCGGGCTCCCCAGCAATGGTCACAGAAAATAACCACATATGGCTTTTCTTTAAAACAAACAAGTTTCTATTAGAAACAATTGCATGCACCGAGCTAGATAGTTACGCATTTACTACGCGCGCGTAGTTTCGAAAGAGAAAAAAATGAAGCGTTGGCTGTATCAAGATTTTAACAGACTTGGACTGTCGGCTGTGAAGACATGACTGTTCTAACCTCAACGATAGAAGGAAATTTCTTTCTTTTTTTTAATGTATACAACAAAAAATTGCTTAACCATCAATTTCTAAAATAAATCTTTCTTCTTCAATAAAAATTTGTAGTCTCCACATATTTTAACTATGTTATTCAATTATTTTCGTATTTTATTAACGTTTGAAGCACACCTGTCCGTATTAGAAATAAAATATTTCTTAACTCACTCATATTGAAAACTAACAATCAATACCTACTTACCTCTTTCTAAACAACTTCTCGCGAGGAACGTCTCTTAGTAAAACTTTAAAAGAGTACAGAATGTTATATGGTGTTGGTTGAATTCCTATTAGCACGAGGTCGTCCTCGAACGGCTCGGTGGGAAATCCCAGTTTTCAGTGAATTAGCGTTCACCGTAGACAGTTACACAGCAAAAAACAAATATTCACGATTACAGCCACGTGCATAATTAACCACAATTTGAAATTACAATAAAAATCACACTTTAATTTCTTTCCAACTCTCCAGTAACACAATCCCAGTTCACAGTATGTCGTAGAAAAACAAAAATTATTTCAGTGTCTCTTATTATTCAACCTCAGCACTGACCTCTGCTGCAGAAAACTTTTATAAGAAAAATAATAATAACATTAATCTATCATTTATTTACTTTATATTAGAGAACAAACTTTAAGAAATTTTAATTGTGATAGCTCTTAACCATTAAAAATTACCTTTTCACCGCTCATTACTTGAATCAGTTTTACCGTGACAAACACAGAAAGCTATTGACACACCATGTTACATGAATTACTTTAAACATGACAAACACAGAAAGCTATTGACACACCATGTTACATGAATTACTTTAAACATGACAAGTACAGAAAGCTATTGACACACCATGTTATATGAATTACTTCAAACATGACAAACACATAAAGCTATTGACACACCATGTTACATGAATTACTTTAAACATGACAAACACAGAAAGCTATTGACACACCATGTTACATGAATTACTTTAAACATGACAAGTACAGAAAGCTATTGACACACCATGTTATATGAATTACTTCAAACATGACAAACACATAAAGCTATTGACACACCATGTTACATGAATTACTTCAAACATGACAAATACAGAAAGCTATTGACACACCATGGTACATGAATTACTTCAAACATGACAAACACATAAAGCTATACACACACCATGTTACATGAATTACTTTAAACATGACAAATACAGAAAACTATTGATCCACCATCTTACATGAATTACTTTAAATATGACAAATACAGGAAGCTATACACACACCATGTTATATGAATTACTTTAAACATGACAAATACAGAAAACTATTGATCCACCATCTTACATTAATTACTTTAAATATGACAAATACAGGAAGCTATACACACACCATGTTATATGAATTACTTTAAACATGACAAATACAGAAGGTTATTGACACACCATGTTACATGAATTACTTTAAACATGACAAATACAGAAAGCTATTGACACACCATGTTATATGAATTACTTTAAACATGACAAATACAGAAGGTTATTGACACACCATGTTACATGAATTACTTTAAACATGACAAATACAGAAAGCTATTGACACACCATGTTACATGAATTACTTTAAACATGACAAATACAGAAAGCTATTGACACACCATGCTACATGAATTGCTTTAAACATAACAAATACAGAAAGCTATACACACACCATGCTACATTAATTACTTTAAACATGACAAATACAGAAAACTATACACGCACCATGTTATATGAATTACTTTAAACATGACAAATACAGAAAGCTATACACACACCATGCTACATTAATTACTTTAAACATGACAAATACAGGAAGCTATACACACACCATGTTATATGAATTACTTTAAACATGACAAATACAGAAAACTATACACACACAGTGTTATATGAATTACTTTAAACATGACAAACATACCTTCTAACATCCAGTGTTACTTTAGAATTTAACCTTGACGAGTAGTAACGGCTGTTAACATAATGTTACTTGAACAGTTTAACCATGAGAAATAGAAACAGCTTTTGACACACTATGTTATATGATGGTCACAAAACAGATAACTTCGTGTTTACTGCAAATCAATCCAATCAACACTTCAGATAATTACAAATTTGTTTTATTTTATCTAACATTTTGTCATGCCCACCGCCTGGACAACGGTAAGCCTTTGGGATTTACAATACTAAAATCAGGGATTCGATTTCCCTCAGTAGACAGAGTAGATATCCCGATATGGCTTTGCTATAAGGAAACACATACATACTCACACAAATAGCCAACAATAAGAAACCTAAGCATTTGTTTTTGTGGGTTTCGTAGCAGGGTCTTCCCGATGAAGCCGCAATTACGAAACATTGACTGAAATAAAAATATTTTTAATATCCTCTGGAGAGTATAGGTCTTTTTTTTTCTAACTTTAGTATTAAAATGTCTAAATCTTTCCCGGAATATTCACTATTAAACTCTGAAAAATCTTTTGAAAACGTTTTATTTTTCATATCAGAATTTTTTATAGGTGAGTTGCTACAATTAGATTTGTTGTTTATTTCTAATTACAGTATTCTGGCAATCATTTATTTCAGTAGATTCTCAAACATAAAGCCAGCATCGTGGCTAGGTGGTTAAGGTACTCGACTCGTAATTCGAGGGTCACAGGTTCGAAACCCCGTCATACTAAACATGTGAGGGAGTTATAAGTGACGTTGTTAAAAAAGTAAACTAAGAGTATGACTAGCTTCCTTCTCTCTAGTCTTCCACTGCTCAGTAAGGAACAACTACCCTAGACATGTTCGAAACTGAAAAAACAAATCTTAAAAAGTTTGATTAAACACTTGTTGGCTTTTTTTTTTTTTTTTTATTTCGTACCAAGCTACTTGGGGGTTATCTGTGCTAGCAGTGTAAGACTAGAGGGAAGGCAGCTAGTCACCATCACTGACCGCCAACTCTTGGGTTATCCTTTTACCAACGAATAGTGGGATTGACCGTCACATTATAACGCCCCAACGGCTGAAAGGGCGAGCATGTTTGGTGCGACCGGGATTCAAACCCGCAACCCTCAGATTACGAGTCGAACGCTTTAACCCACCTAGCTATGCCGGGCCAATTCATATTGGCATAGAAAGAGAAATATTCATATCTGATGGTTATGAGATGGTTAGGCTAGTAACTTCTACTTTTCTTCAGTTTTTTACCAACGAAGACTTAAACAGTATTTCTCATTTTGAACAGTTGATCAATGGAAACAACATGATTACATTAATTGTAAACTTATTATTTCAGAATTTTAAATAATAATAAGGATCCTTGGCCAGATAACACTTCCACAAGGGTTTCAAAGGAGGTTAAGGATTGGATATGTAATCCACATGCTACTATTTTGTGTAACTCCTTGAACAGTGGGCAGGTAACAGAGAATTGGAAGTTAGTAGGTGTTACTCCTTTATTATCAGAAGGTGATAAAAACTTTCTTTGATAGATTGTTCAGGCAGAGTATACACGATGAAACTTTGTAGAAGTTTCATCGTGATTAAAAACTATCCTAGTAGTAATAGGCCTATCAGTCTTACATCAGTTGTGGGAAAAGATTTGGAAAGTCTGACGAAAGGTGCTTTGCAAAGTCATTTAATAAAGTTCAGAATTTTGTAGCAGTATAGCGTTTTACTAATTTCATCACAGGATGCCCATCAAGGCAACTCATGACACCACGTTAGATACATGGTATTCAGGGTGACTGCTATTCATTAGAAAATATTATTTGATACTGTCAAAAAAAAAAAAAAGATGGAACAAGTAATTTTTTTCAAGGAATGATTGGTTTGTTTCGAAGTTCGCGCAAAGTTACATGAGGGCTATCTCGGTTAGCCACAGTCATCAACCCACTGTTAACCCCTGGGTTACGCTTTTACCAACGAATAGTGGGATTGACCGTGACTTTATAACGCCCCCACAGCTGAAAGGGCGAGCATGTTTGGTAAGACAGGGATTCGAACCTGCGAACCTCGGATTACGAGTCAAGTGCTTTAACCATCTGGCCACGCTAGGCCTTGAGGTGTAATACAGAGATGACAAATCTTAAACGTACAGAAACAAGGCAGGGGTGGGTGGGTACATAAAACAACACTAAAATCCTAAGTAGTCACTGAGTCGATGTTACAAGATTATTGGAATTGGCCATTGTAGGAATTTATTGCATTATTCAATTTAAATGTTCTTATTCGAAACTGAATTCATGAAAATGAAACGAATTCAACATTTAGTTCCTTGGAAAGATTTGTCTGCTAATGTAGTGTTTCTGTCTATTACTTGTACACTTATAGTGCCTGTCTTCTTACAGCAAAGCCACATTAGGCCATCTGCTGAGCCCACCGAGAGGAATCGAACCCATGATTTTAGCGTTGTAAATCTGTAGACTTACTGCTTTACCAGCGAGGGGGGACATAGTTTTAGTGCAGCTGCTTATGTTAGTTCACATTTTCTACGTAGTGTACTCTACACAGTCTGTTGATTTTATATAAAGTCATTTAAGCTAACTCACAGTTCCTTAGAGATTTAATCTCAAAGCGCCAATTTTCTACAAATATCTGGGGGTATCGCCCCCAGATCATAGAAACATATTTATATTTTGCATGCTTATTGTACGTAACACAATATGTGTTGACTTTTGATTTCATAAATCAGAACCTACCTTTTAAACATTCTGCATATGGGTATGGGTGTTAAAACGAGAGGTTTTGAAATATCGATTACTATTGCGCAGCAAAATGTAGGTCTAGTTTTCAAATTTTCCATTGATCTCACGAACAATGCTCGGCGCTTCGAGGTTATCTACACGCACATGCGCTGCGGACTTGATTCTTGAAGTCTGCCATGTTTTAAAGTCGAGTTCGGAATATATCTCAGTGAAACGGTTATTATAATTATCAGTTTCCGTATCCTTTTTATGCAAATATTTTGTTATTGTTGACCTTAAAGTAGAAGTACAATCCTGACTTCTTGTTAAACATAACAAGAAGGGCTAGTTTATCTCCATTATATTTTGATCGATACCTTCCTATTATATCTGACCGTTGTTTACATTATATGTCATACTGTAGCAAGTGTCTCTGATAATGGCACATTAATTTATGAAATTATAATTGTGTACTTTGAAGTTTGAGAGCGGTTGCTTTTCAGTCGTGTATTAATAAATATGTGTTTGATGATATAACTTTCTGGTAATTGTTAAGTATCCTACACCTGGTAACAATTTCTTTCGTTTTACATTTTTCAATATAAGCTGTAAAGGTTTACAAAAAATCTAAATTTTCATTGTATGCTCATTAGAATTCGTGATAACAATTTTCATTAATTTTAATTGGTGCAACTCTCTTAAATTCTGGTTAATAACCTGAAATCTTTGGATTATCTATGAGATCATCACAGAAATCAGTTTCTGTTTGTTTATAAAGCAATCATAATAAAACTTGAAAATAGATGTAATTAATTGGTCTAAGTTAATCTTCTCGTAAGAAAATTTCGTTCTTTCTTTGTTTATATCATCTTCTAATGATTAAAGCTCAGAGGTCAGTATAACATAGTTTAAGTTAAAGGGGGTTCTCAGCAGACAAAATATTAAGGAGTCTGGCAAACTTTGTGGCTGTCATGTGCATACTTCATCTTTTATCTTAACTTTAGAAATTAGAAATGGCAAAAGATACAATCTACCTGTGTAACTTTAGAGTTTCAGTAGATGGAGAGTGGCTGTGCTTGAAAGAACTGACTGATGTCCAATTCGATGTGCCCCAGCAACCTCCACAACATGATGGTAAGTACTGAGCACACCTTGTTTTCATATAATTAGCTAATTTATTTGTCTGTTGGGTTATCTAATCTTTATGGTTTACTAAATTATGAAAGTGGTAAATTTAAATCATTATGACTGTGCCTTATTGCTTCGAGAAAAAAAAATTGTATTTGAGAACAATGCAAAAGTAATTATATGTTACAAGGAATAATCAGAAAAAAAATTATATTTATACTAATATAAATTTCTCAAAGAAACAGTAAATGAATATTTTATTAAATGTGTTAGTTTTTCCATTGGTTAAAACTGTAGTTCTTACTTTATAACAAAACCAATGTGTATTGTAATTCTGGCAGATATTCATCATATAAGTTTAAGTCGCATCTAACAAAGAAATACTCGGAAAGTTTGTGTCATTCAGTTTGTTGTTTTTTCCACCTCATGAGTTTAATTTTTAATACTTTTTTTGTCACCAGAGAAAGATCCGGTCGCTATCGAGCGTTCAAATCTTGTAAATGTGACCAAGCTTGTGGTGAAAGAGTTAATAGAGTCATCTCTAAAGTATGGGAGAATGTTGGACTCTGACCATGTTCCTCTACAACACTTCTTCATTCTCTTAGAGCATGTAATGAGACATGGCCTGAAGCGTAAGTAGGAGATCACAAGCAAAATAATCTTGCTAAGTTCTATGTTTTCACACTTTAAATTCTTCAGTTATTTTGTGTTGTTTTATTTTATATATACACACACACACACATCCTGTGTCAAAAGTAAGGTAGTGTTTTTGATAAGAATGATGTGATGTTTGCTTATGAAATAATATTGTTATTTTCACACCAAAACGTTATATATTCACTGAAGTCAAACAAGTCTTCGTTAACCTGTTGTAGAAATGGAAAAATTTTGGGAAAGTGACTAGGAATATACAAGTTTTTCTGCTGTACTAAATGATTGGAACATCCGTAGTGGGCCAATAATGCCCTTTTTGTGACTCAAACTTTATAACAAATTTTGTTTCTTGTAGCTAAGAAGGGACTTCTGGGACCAAGGAAAGAACTCTGGCATCTTCTAGAAATGGTTGAGAAGTATATGCCTGAGGCTTCAGACATAACATCAAGTGTCCGAGAACTTCCAACTGTGAAGTGTGTATCATAATTTGTTTATTTAAATTAATTTATTTGTTTTTACATGATTGTAGAGAGAAAGAGGGGGAACTCCTAGTCTTGTATACTCACGTACGTGAGTTATCCGAGTTTATGATTTAAGTTTTTGTAAAATATGATGACACGTGAATAGTACTTAAATGTTATTTATACATGACTTTAATCCAGTAAAAGACACATTCTTTATTTTCATATCACTATTCTCTTACAGTGAATTATATTTCAAGTTTTAGTTTTACTGTAGGGTTGTACGCTGTGTTTTTATATGTAGGTCGGTTGTTATTTTTGTTGGGTAATCTTGTGTTGCTGTTTCTAATTATTGATAGCTACTTCTTCCTTCTTATCCAGAAATCTGTTGTTCCTTTTGTTGGTATCATTTGTGGTTATGTTTTACATCGGGAGTATTATTGTTACAATCATATATTTTCAGATCATTGTGAAGATATTATAAAGTGTATATATATTGTTTTTAATGTTGAATTAGATGGTTTGTTTTATTTTACATAAGGTTAATGTTTAATATAACTAAATAAAGTGTGTTAACTGTGGTGCAAAATTTTGACAATCTTTTTAAGAATGAGTAGTGTTGTTTCTTCTCCTGGTTTTTAAGATTTATATTTTTAAGCACACTTTTATTCATAATGTGTTTTTGTGTGTGTGTTTTTTAAATAAAATGCTTTCCATAATGAGGCTTTTGCATCTAAGTTTTAAGATCTTCCTATAAGAAGTTTCTTGGTTGGTCACTTTTTTTACAATTATTTTACTGGCTGTTTTTTAAACTTTTTTGCCATCCCTAATAGCCAGGTGGTTACAGCACTTGACTGTCCATTACATCAAACATGCTTGACCTTTCAGCCATGGGGAATATTATATTGTGGCTTTCATTCCCACTAATCATTGGTAAAAGAATAGCTCGAAGGTTGGCAGTTGGTGGTAATGACTAGCTGCCTTTTCTCTATTCTTACACTGCTAAATTAGAGACACCTAGTACAGAGAGTGCTTGTATAGCTTTGCACAAAATTCAAAACAAACAAACATCCCTACTGTTTTTCCTCCATTGTATACTCGTGTTCTTTTTCAACAGTTTTTTTATTAATTTTTGGGTAATTTTTACATGAATATCTTTACAAGTTAGTTCCGTTTTAACTAACTTTGTAAGTAAATATCTTATGAACCTTATCTGCTTCAATGCCAGTTTGCGATGTTTAAACCATTTTCCTGTTTTGGATATCAATGTGCTTTTGTGATTTTCTTATAACTTTGATGTGACAGCAAAATAAGTACTTGGTTTTGGTCACTACAGTTGTGCCTTTATTTGGTACATTAATTTTATTCATCAAAGTTTCCTAACTCGTAGAAAATTTAACTTGCATGTTAAGTTACATTGAAAGTGGTAAACTTTTGTTCTTATTGTTTGTTTGTTATTTTGATACCTTCCTGAAATCAGGGCTTGAAATAAGTGATCAACTATGAATGTGTGGACCAAAATGTAAAATGAAGACTGTTTTTTTTTATTTTTCCAAGTTGGCACTTTTGTAGATTACAAAACATTTAATGAAGCTTTTATTGGAAATTGACAGCTGTGAAATTTTTCATAAGAGGTTCCAGTATCGACAATTTGAAATGAGTAAGCATACAATTCAACTAATTATTTTCAAATTCCTTGGTTTGTCAAGTAATACCATGTACAGTTCAGGTGATCAAGAAAAGGAAGATCTTCTGGCTCCAAACAAAACAATCATATTTAGTGAGAAGTGGCTTAAGAATGTAGGTTTACTGGCTCTCAATGAAGGGAAGATCTTCTGGCTTCAAACAAACCAATCTTATTTAGTGAGAAGTGGCTTAAGAATGTAGGTTTACTGGCTCTCAATGAAGGGAAGATCTTCTGGCTCCAAACAAACCAATCTTATTTAGTGAGAAGTGGCTTAAGAATGTAGGTTTACTGGCTCTCGATGAAGGGAAGATCTTCTGGCTTCAAACAAACCAATCATATTTAGTGAGAAGTGGCTTAAGAATGTAGGTTTACTGGCTCTCGATGAAGGGAAGATCTTCTGGCTTCAAACAAACCAATCATATTTAGTGAGAAGTGGCTTAAGAATGTAGGTTTACTGGCTCTCAATGAAGACTGAACTCAGATGTACCAGTGGTTACAACATTAGAATAATTTCAAGAAACATTACTTGTTTATTTTAGGCTAATATATGCTTTTGTTTTTTTAATTCAGTGACCAGAGTAATTCTGATGGTTTGTGCATGGGAACTGTAAAGGAAACAAAAATAACTCCTAACAATTGAGGTTCTGTGGTTCAAGACTTATGACACTAAAATTACATTTCACTTTGTGCTTTGGAGCTGTGGATGTTCTATAAGATAGATGGTGAAATCCATATTCTAATCTGATAAGAGTCAAAGGGAAATGTCATTTACTGACCTCTATTTGTAGATGTAGGCTATCACTTCAAAATTAGGGATAGCTAACCAGATAGCCCTCATGAAACTTTGTACAAAATTCAACAAACAGATAAACATGGTTGAAATGATATATGTTTTCCTGCTTTATAACAATTTAACTTTTCAATTACAGTGTTTAGTTTGATGGATATTTTGTCTTTGTTTATGTATTTTGTAGTGTCTTTACATATATTTGTTTATCATGGAAACGTATTATTTATTAGACATTTTATGGGATTTATAATTTAATTTTGTTCAGTATTATTATGTAAGCTTAATCTTTATTATTTGATAATAATTGTTCTTGTAATGTTTGTATTAACAGTTTTTGTCTTCTACAGTTAGACATATTTTTGTAAAGAGTTTAAATCTGTTTTTAAGCTTGGTAACCATTTCATTATGTTTCTCAGCGAGTCCTTTTTGTTTTGTTTTTTTAATTTGCTACTAAATGTTTTTCAGCTTAGGTGTTTTTTTTCCATTATTTTGGTGGATTAATTTACACTGCTTCTCTTTGTGGTTGTTTCCATTTCTTGCCCATTATCATACTTGTTTTATGGTATTCTTACTATTTGGTTTGTTTGTTTGTTATGAATTTTGCACAAAGCTACATGAGGGCTATCTGCACAAGCTATCTCTAATTCAGCAGTGTAAGACTAGAGGGAAGACAGCTAGTCATCACCACCCACCGCCAACTCTTGAGCTGCTCTTTTACCAACGAAGAGTGGGATTGACTGTCACATTATAATGCTTTCATGGCTGAAAGGGCAAAACGTTTGGTGTGATGGGAATTTGAACCTGTGACCCTCGAATTACGAACCAAGTGCCTTAACCACCTGGCATGCCAGGCTTCTTACTGTTTGGTGATTTTTTTTTATGCATGTATTCATACTGTATAATATGATTTTCTTTATTGGTAAAAGACGTGTGACCCTCCAGCCCCACTTGTTTCATTCATCTTGTTTAAGATTATATTTGATTATTTATTTATAATATTTAAAACTCCTATCATTTTATGTTCATAATATTTGTTTCTTTTCATTGTTTTATTTCTCTGCTTGCATGTTTTATTTCTTATCTAGTTATGTTACTTACCTGTTTTTGTTTATTAATGGTGATATATTTTATGTTCATTTATTTTACCTTTTATCTTTTAGTTCTTATTTTGATTTATTCATTTTACCCTGTGATTTTTTATTTTTTTGTGGCAGCCTTTTTCCCTGTCTTATATGGATGTATGTCATTCAAATTTCTTATGACCATGAGGTAAGACTATTTTTGAATTCCATTTTAATTTTTTGTAGGTCTAATCTTCTCTAAATTCTATGACTAGCAACTTCTTCACCTTGGTGGTAGAGATATTCAGCATGTTAAAAATGTGTTTTGGATTAGTTTTAAAATATTTGTACATTGACTATATATTTAAAAACAAGTTTGGGACCCTTGAACACGTATACAACTACACGGTCATATCGGAAATATAGCATTACATAGTTCAATTTTGTCTTGCTTATTCTGGGTTTTGTTTAGGACTAGTCAATCAGAGGTATGCAAACCATCACAGTTATTGCTAAAAAAAGACAAGATCAGTGCATTTTGACAGTTGAGAGGATACTTCAATAATTGTGAAACCATATACGGTCTCAGAAATAACCAATTTTGTGTTTGTTAAAGGTTTACATCTCACATTTTTGTTACTTGTTTGTATAGAGTTTTTATTGTTTTAAATCAGATGCAAGGTAGCTTTTCAATGTTTAATATGAGCTGCAAAATATCTCTTAAGTAATACTACATTTATAGTATGTAAATCGGTAACTAGTTTAGTATTGTAAGTAATACTACATCTATAGTATGTAGATCAGTAACTAATTTAGTATTGTAAGTAATACTACATTTATAGTATGTAAATCGGTAACTAGTTTAGTATTGTAAGTAATACTACATTTATAGTATGTAGATCAGTAACCAGTTTAGTATTGTAAGTAATACTACATTTATAGTATGTAGATCAGTAACCAGTTTAGTATTGTAAGTAATACTACATCTATAGTATGTAGATCAGTAACCAGTTTAGTATTGTAAGTAATACTACATCTATAGTATGTAGATCAGTAACTAGTTTAGTATTGTAAGTAATACTACATTTATAGTATGTAGATCAGTAACTAGTTTAGTATTGTAAGTAATACTACATTTATAGTATGTAGATCAGTAACTAGTTTAGTATTGTAAGTAATACTACATTTATAGTATGTAAAGCAGTAACTAGTTTAGTATTGTAAGTAATACTACATCTATAGTATGTAGATCAGTAACCAGTTTAGTATTGTAAGTAATACTACATCTATAGTATGTAGATCAGTAACTAATTTAGTATTGTAAGTAATACTACATTTATAGTATGTAAAGCAGTAGCTAGTTTAGTATTGTAAGTAATACTACATCTATAGTATGTAAATCAGTAACTGGTTTAGTATTGTAAGTAATACTACATTTATAGTATGTAAATCAGTAACTGGTTTAGTATTGTAAGTAATACTACATTTATAGTATGTAAATCAGTAACTGGTTTAGTATTGTAAGTAATACTACATTTATAGTATGTAAATCAGTAACTGGTTTAGTATTGTAAGTAATACTACATCTATAGTATGTAAAGCAGTAACTTGTTTAGTATTGTAAGTAATATTACATTTATAGTTTTTAAAGCAGTAACTAGTTTAGTATTGTAAGAAATACTACATTTATAGTATGTAGATCAGTAACTAGTTTAGTATTGTAAGAAATACTACATTTATAGTATGTAGATCAGTAACTAGTTTAGTATTGTAAGTAATACTACATTTATAGTATGTAGATCAGTAACTAGTTTAGTATTGTAAGTAATACTACATTTATGGTATGTAAAGCAGTAACTAGTTTAGTATTGTAAGTAATACTACATTTATGGTATGTAAAGCAGTAACTAGTTTAGTATTGTAAGTAATACTACATTTATGGTATGTAAAGCAGTAACTAGTTTAGTATTGTAAGTAATACTACATTTATGGTATGTAAAGCAGTAACTAGTTTAGTATTGTAAGTAATACTACATTTATGGTATGTAAAGCAGTAACTAGTTTAGTATTGTAAGTAATACTACATTTATGGTATGTAAAGCAGTAACTAGTTTAGTATTGTAAGTAATACTACATTTATGGTATGTAAAGCAGTAACTAGTTTAGTATTGTAAGTAATACTACATTTATGGTATGTAAAGCAGTAATAAGTTTAGTATTGTAAGTAATACTACATTTATGGTATGTAAAGCAGTAACTAGTTTAGTATTGTAAGTAATACTACATTTATGGTATGTAAAGCAGTAACTAGTTTAGTATTGTAAGTAATACTACATTTATAGTATGTAGATCAGTAACTAATTTAGTATTGTAAGTAATACTACATTTATAGTATGTAGATCAGTAACTAATTTAGTATTGTAAGTAATACTACATTTATAGTATGTAAAGCAGTAGCTAGTTTAGTATTGTAAGTAATACTACATCTATAGTATGTAAATCAGTAACTGGTTTAGTATTGTAAGTAATACTACATTTATAGTATGTAAATCAGTAACTGGTTTAGTATTGTAAGTAATACTACATTTATAGTATGTAAATCAGTAACTAGTTTAGTATTTGAAGAAATACTACATTTATAGTATGTAAAGCAGTAACTAGTTTAGTATTGTAAGTAACACTACATTTATAGTATGTAAAGCAGTAACTAGTTTAGTATTGTAAGTAATACTACATTTATGGTATGTAAAGCAGTAACTAGTTTAGTATTGTAAGTAATACTACATTTATAGTATATAAAGCAGTAACTAGTTTAGTATTGTAAGTAATACTACATTTATGGTATGTAAAGCAGTAACTAGTTTAGTATTGTAAGTAATACTACATTTATGGTATGTAAAGCAGTAACTAGTTTAGTATTGTAAGTAATACTACATTTATGGTATGTAAAGCAGTAACTAGTTTAGTATTGTAAGTAATACTACATTTATGGTATGTAAAGCAGTAACTAGTTTAGTATTGTAAGAAATACTACATTTATAGTATGTAGATCAGTAATTAGTTTAGTATTGTAAGTAATACTACATTTATGGTATGTAGATCAGTAACTAGTTTAGTATTGTAAGTAATACTACATTTATGGTATGTAGATCAGTAACTAGTTTACTATTGTAAGTAATACTACATTTATGGTATGTAAAGCAGTAACTAGTTTAGTATTGTAAGTAATACTACATTTATAGTATGTAAAGCAGTAGCTAGTTTAGTATTGTAAGTAATACTACATTTATAGTATGTAAATCAGTAACTGGTTTAGTATTGTAAGTAATACTACATTTATAGTATGTAAATCAGTAACTGGTTTAGTATTGTAAGTAATACTACATTTATAGTATGTAAATCAGTAACTGGTTTAGTATTGTAAGTAATACTACATTTATAGTATGTAAATCAGTAACTGGTTTAGTATTGTAAGTAATACTACATTTATAGTATGTAAATCAGTAACTGGTTTAGTATTGTAAGTAATACTACATTTATAGTATGTAAATCAGTAACTGGTTTAGTATTGTAAGTAATACTACATTTATAGTATGTAAATCAGTAACTGGTTTAGTATTGTAAGTAATACTACATTTATAGTATGTAAATCAGTAACTGGTTTAGTATTGTAAGTAATACTACATTTATAGTATGTAAATCAGTAACTGGTTTAGTATTGTAAGTAATACTACATTTTATAGTATGTAAATCAGTAACTGGTTTAGTATTGTAAGTAATACTACATTTTATAGTATGTAAATCAGTAACTGGTTTAGTATTGTAAGTAATACTACATTTTATAGTATGTAAATCAGTAACTGGTTTAGTATTGTAAGTAATACTACATTTATAGTATGTAGATCAGTAACTTGTTTAGTATTGTAAGTAACACTACATTTATAGTATGTAAATCAGTAACTTGTTTAGTATTGTAAGTAACACTACATTTATAGTATGTAAACCAGTAACTAGTTTAGTATTGTAAGCTATATCTCCAATGTTTTGATTTAGATTTCTGTTAAAGGACACATGATGTTATGATTCAGAAATTTTGTGCAGTATTTAGAAACAACTGTTCAGTATAAAAACAATAATCAGTAAAACAGTTAATGAAAAGTTAGTAAGTATTCAAGAAGTGATTCAATACTTTGTTAGTAGTGAGAACTTGTTTATTCTGTTCATTTACTGGATCAGTTACATAGGATATTTTGTACATTTGTTCATGTTAACCCTGAAGAAGCTGCAAATGTGAAACAATGGTTTAAATAACAATATTTTATATTTATCTGGAATGTAAAGGTTGTTTTTCTCAACTTTTATCAAAATATAGCTGTTATAGAGCATTATTATGGCTTATAAATATAGTCAACTGGGACATGAAAGTAAGTAATGCTTATTTGTAAATAAGTCTTAAACTAATTCCATATGAAGTCTGACAATGAGTAGTTCCTTAAGATATTGCTAGATAAAACAAATTGTTTAATGATTTGAGTTTATTCCATGAAACCATGTGTGAAACATTTTGAAGGATGAAAATAGAATACACATTTATTCCACTAAATGCTTTGGAACAATTTAATTGAAATACTGTGTTTTTCTTTGGTGATACCAAATGAAGTTCTTAAAATGATTGATACTTTCCAAGTAAAGTCTGTAACAAAACTTTATAATTTAAGATGAAAAATGAAAGTCTGTGATGTTGTGCTGTTTAATTCTGTTTACTTCAGAACTCACCTTGGTCATGCACGAGCCTGGTTGAGATTAGCTCTGATGCAGAAACGTCTCGCAGACTACTTTCGCTTGTTGATTGATAAAAAAGAAGAAATCCTCATGTAAGAAATATGTCAGAACCATAAATACTGTTTATGATTTTGGAACAGTAACAATAAGGACAATGTTGTGTCAACATCTTGTATTTTAGTATCTTCTCGTATCTTATTTATGATTGATTCATTGATACATTACATGTATTTATTGAAAGTAATATTATGAATAAACCGGTAGTTCTTGTTTGTTTTTTTTAGTTTGTATTTCACATGCACATTAATATGTACATACAAAGTATGTGTATCAGTGCCAACCTTTGCACATGGATCGCACCTTCATATCTCAGTTAAGTGGTAGACCAAATTTTCTTCATATCTGTCATTAGATTCATATTTAATAAGTAAACTACACATTTAACTGTACTCTGATTTGTAAATGACCTAAATGAAATTGCTAATAATTACACTTGATTAATTAACACAGTTCACATCATAACAATTGTAGTGAGTCTAATAAACCTTAAGTACTGGACAGAAGACTTTGTCAGCACTGGATATGGCAGATGTAATTGATTGAAATATTATAACATATCTCTCTTTACCTTTACTTAAGTATTTGGTAATATACAGGTGTATTTTCTGTGGAATATGCTATTCTTCACAATCTTTATTGTGATTTTTGATGTTCAGAGAGTTCTATGAACCTGGAGCACTCATGTTTTCTGAAGAAGCAGTAGTAATTGGTGGTTTGCTGGTTGGGCTCAATATTATTGACTGTAACCTTTGTGTGAAAGGAGAAGACCTGGACTCTCAGGTAGGTGCTCAAACTTATCTTTTACATGAACCTTAAAGAATCTGTTATACCAGCACTGATATATTTAGCACTAGTAACAATGAAATTATAAACTCTGTTTCCTTTCACACACAGATCACAAGTTAAATACAGAGGGGGGCTATAAAGAAATTGGAATATTTAAAATAATTTTTAATATTAAAAACTATTTGTTCCAGGGAAACTAAATTTCAGCAGAATCAGAATTAGACTAAATTTTTAATCAAGATGGTTTGGACAATTAAATATTGTGACATTTTATGTTAATCATGGTGGTTTGATCAGTTAAGTATTGTGACATTTTATTTTAATCATGATGGTTTGATCAGTTAAGTATTGTGACATTTTATTTTAATCATGGTGGTTTGATCAGTTAAGTATTGTGACATTTTATGTTAATCATGGTGGTTTGATCAGTTAAGTATTGTGACATTTTATGTTAATCATGGTGGTTTGATCAGTTAAGTATTGTGACATTTTATGTTAATCATGGTGGTTTGGTCAGTTACATATTGTGACGTTTTATGTTAATCATGGTGGTTTGATTAGTTAAGTATTGTGACGTTTTATGTTAATCATGGTGGTTTGGTCAGTTAAGTATTGTGACGTTTTATGTTAATCATGGTGGTTTGGTCAGTTAAGTATTGTGACATTTTATGTTAATCATGGTGGTTTGGTCAGTTAAGTATTGTGACGCTTTATGTTAATCATGGTGGTTTGGTCAGTTAAGTATTGTGACGTTTATGTTAATCATGGTGGTTTGGTCAGTTAAGTATTGTGACGTTTTATGTTAATCATGGTGGTTTGGTCAGTTAAGTATTGTGACGCTTTATGTTAATCATGGTGGTTTGGTCAGTTAAGTATTGTGACGCTTTATGTTAATCATGGTGGTTTGGTCAGTTAAGTATTGTGGACGTTTTATGTTAATCATGGTGGTTTGGTCAGTTAAGTATTGTGACGTTTTATGTTAATCATGGTGGTTTGGTCAGTTAAGTATTGTGGCGTTTTATGTTAATCATGGTGGTTTGGTCAGTTAAGTATTGTGACGTTTTATGTTAATCATGGTGGTTTGGTCAGTTAAGTATTGTGACGCTTTATGTTAATCATGGTGGTTTGGTCAGTTAAGTATTGTGACGTTTATGTTAATCATGGTGGTTTGGTCAGTTAAGTATTGTGGACGTTTTATGTTAATCATGGTGGTTTGGTCAGTTAAGTATTGTGGACGCTTTATGTTAATCATGGTGGTTTGGTCAGTTAAGTATTGTGACGTTTTATGTTAATCATGGTGGTTTGGTCAGTTAAGTATTGTGACGTTTTATGTTAATCATGGTGGTTTGGTCAGTTAAGTATTGTGACGTTTTATGTTAATCATGGTGGTTTGGTCAGTTAAGTATTGTGACGTTTTATGTTAATCATGGTGGTTATAAAACATTATCTCTGTTTGTATACATTTTATAATTTTTTTTAAAATTAATGACTTCTTTTTACAGCAAGGAGTAATTGATTTCAGCCTGTATCTGAGAGAAAATAACCACACTGAGTGTCCAGCTGAAGGGTGTGTCACCTTTTCCATTTTTGTTCAAATATCTGAGCAATAATTATTCTAGGACTTATATTGTGTCCATCTCAAGGTTTTTGTTTCAGTATTATTAAATTTTACACACTTCCTTTTCTCTGCTTTGAAGTGTATAAAAGATTAATTTTTGAAGCATTTTTTTATGTTTATTGGGTTATTATTGTACTTGACAATCATGGATTATTTAAGTTCTTAAAAAGTTTAAAATCACCAGAGGAAGGGCATCCTAGCCCATAACATTGTGAATATTAAACTATCTATTTAACATTAACCATTTTTCATGGTATAATTTTTTCCCCACATTTTTGGATTTCATTTTGATAATGTGACCTTCTTTGATAACCTTTTGGTAAATAAAAATGTTGGTTGTATTTCTGTTTGTTTTTTATTATATGTGTATATTGCATGCTACTCCCACATGGCTAATGTGGCATCCTAAACTTAGTGTTAAATCTTTAACAGAGAGCTTTCGTTCTAGCTTATGAGTATTGAACATAATGATCATGCAGCCCGTGCTTCTTATTCCCCAAGTAATCTGGTCCCCTGTGAAAAAAGTTTGGTGACCCCTGCTGTAGAGGAAACTTGAAGAATTGTAACTTGTTCAATGACTTACTAAAGTCCAGAGTAAAACTTGTACGTGAGTATAAGTTCAGTTATGGGTCAGAGAATGAACTATAGATTGAATTTTGACTCAATTTCCTCAATTCATATTTTGCTTACATTTTATTATAGTGTCTTTGTACAGTTTCAACATTGTTATAACAACTCTGGCTTATCACAAATGTTCAGAAACATAAGTGAGTGTAAGCTGTTTACTTTCATTCCTGGTATCTTTTAAACCTACTGTGCTCCACACTGGTAACACGTAAATGTGCCGTGCTCCACCCTGGTAACAAGTAAGTGTGCCGTGCCCCACTGTGGTAACACATAAGTGTACCATTCTCCACCTATATCCATCTCATTTGCACAGAGAAAACTTCCTGTTTACCTATTCTGATTCTAACTAATCAGTCTAGCCAAAAATCACAAGATCACATAAAACTTATTAGCCAATCATTGTAGGAAACCATACAGTTGCTATGGAACCTGATTCAGATAAGTCGTATTACACGCATTAAAAAGTTGAGTCTGTAGAAATGTTCAAAACAAGAATACAGGAAAAATGTGTTAGCTCTCAATAAATAACATATAAAGATATGAGAGAAAACATATTTATAATAACATCTCCTGATTTTTCCAGTGCACATATGAATGTTTTAGATTAAGAGTTTGATAACTGAAGACACAGAGAACTGATCCCTAGTATTGGTATGTACAGAGAAAATGGTTAACATCAAGGTACATTCTAATTACAGATATGTTCAAACACACACAAATGTTTTGACATTAGCATGCATAAACATAAGTGCATCTCAAAAACACAGATTGAAATATAATTTTTATGATTGGGTAGCTGTTGTTTGAAACTGTTTCTCCCTTGTTGATTCTAATTTTGAATTCATTAATTTAGAGTCCACTCAGCAGCACATATGACAGCTGTTTTAGACCAGAAAAACTATATAGAAGAACTGAACAGACATCTGAAGTAAGTAATACCGTATTATGTCTTTGTGTCAGGTAGAGTCGTCTGAAGTAAGTAATAGCGTATTATGTTGTATTTGTGTCAGGTGGAGTCGTCTGACGTAAGTAATACCGTATTATGTTGTATTTGTGTCAGGTGGAGTCGTCTGAAGTAAGTAATACCGTATTATGTTGTATTTGTGTCAGGTGGAGTCATCTGAAGTAAGTAATACCGTATTATGTCGTATTTGTGTCAGGTGGAGTCGTCTGAAGTAAGTAATACCGTATTATGTCTTTGTGTCAGGTGGAGTCGTCTGAAGTAAGTAATACCGTATTATGTTGTATTTGTGTCAGGTGGAGTCGTCTGAAGTAAGTAATACCGTATTATGTTGTATTTGTGTCAGGTAGAGTCGTCTGAAGTAAGTAATACCGTATTATGTTGTATTTGTGTCAGGTAGAGTCGTCTGAAGTAAGTAATACCGTATTATGTTGTATTTGTGTCAGGTAGAGTCGTCTGAAGTAAGTAATACCGTATTATGTTGTATTTGTGTCAGGTAGAGTCGTCTGAAGTAAGTAATACCAGATTATGTTGTATTTGTGTCAGGTAGAGTCGTCTGAAGTAAGTAATACCGTATTATGTTGTATTTGTGTCAGGTAGAGTCGTATGAAGTAAGTAATACCGTATTATGTTGTATTTCTGTCAGGTAGAGTCGTCTGAAGTAAGTAATACCATATTATGTTGTATTTGTGTCAGGTAGAGTCGTCTGAAGTAAGTAATACTGTATTATGTTGTATTTGTGTCAAGTTAAGTGAGATGTTTTACTGGTTTAATCTTATGAGCCGTAAAGTAATGGTTGTTTTAAACCACTTAATTTCAGAATCACATCTTATTGTGTAAAAACTTTGCTTATATACATTTCAAATTATAGTTTTTCAAAGTCTTAATCTGTTCCTATACAAATAATTATAAGTGTTTTTATAGTGGACGTGTATTCTTCACACGTGTTATGCGTAGTAATTTAAGTTATTAGTTACTAACAGTCACTAAAAGGATAACCCTCTGGCTTAGACAGTAGAGCACCTGCCTGGCATTTGACAGGGCCTCGGTCTTAAATCCAAATCCAGGAAATGTATATTTCAAGAAATAGTGTCAAGTTCTTACTCAGTGTGGGAGCCATCCAAGAATCTGAAGTCTGGCTAGAGGATAAGGGTGTTGTAGTTTGATTTGTTAAAAAGTGACTTATAGGTAACCTTGTTTCATTTGCTTGAACCTGAGAGGGGGGGGTTATGGGACATGTACTAATTGATTGATTGAATATAATCAATTAATAAGCTTGTCAGTTGAATGATTAGGAAAAACCATTAATTTGCCAACTGTACATGTCATTCAACTTAGAAGATATATCATAGGACAGTTTCTGTAAAATATTCAGTCAAAATACCAAGCTACATGTTTATCCTGAAATAGAAATGGTACATACATTTTTAATCAAGGAGTATGTGACTGGTTTATGCTATGTAAATTTGGTCACAAATAATATAATAACTTAAACACATGGATGTACAGGTGAAATAATAGACTCACTTATGGCCTAATTCAAGCACTATATATTGACACCTACATGGTAGGCCTAATCTAGGCACTATATACTGAAATCAGTGTGGTAGGCCTAATTCAGGCAAGATAAGTATTGCTTGCACACAAACAGTCATCTAACCAAAATACTGGCTAAAACTTGTTTCATAACTCAACAGTTAAGTCTTTATAAATTACAGTTTGCCTAATGTGGATATCACCCTTACGATATTTGTCATAACTATATCACAAACAAATCAGTGGCAACTATTTTGTACATCCAATATTACATAAGAATTACAATTTAGGCTTAGTGAATATTATTGGATAAAATTAAAGTAATGAACATGTGAGTTATTTATGTGTAACATAATAAATGTAGAATAATGTATGTCATTTAAAGATTATGTGCCAACAGACACCTATATCTAATAGAATGAATTATTTGCCCTGTTGGCATGATTTACTTTGCATGAATAACTGACTAACTGTAGACTTGGAAAAAATGTTGTCGTACTGTCTCTGAGATGTTATTCCTCCCAGTATTTTACTTAACTGTGTTGTTTTCTGGTTTGGTATATCAGTGTTGAATCTCTAACTTTGTGAAAGATGTTCCTGGACAAACTCTTAAAACACTAGAAGCAAGCACAACATAGACTTAACAAAAGTTAAAGAACCGATATCTATCTTGATACATTTCAGTATCTAATGGTTCACCAGTGTTGGAGTAAACCCCCCTAGTAATAGTATAATAAACAACCCTGAACCTACAATGTGAAGAATTAGTAATTGAGAATGAAATGTTTCTTCCAGTGCCACAGTAACCAATCTTCAACAGAAGGTAGAACAACTTCAAACAGCTAACACCCTGATGAAAGAAGATTTGGCTATTGCTAAAAACCAGGGACTAATGCTTCAAGAAGAAAACTCCAGGCTTCATCAAATTCACAGAGACCTCTATGATAAACATCAGAGAAAAATTGTGGTAAAAAGAAAAGTTAAACCTTTCTTGTGGAATATTTTTCTTGTATTTTAAGATTAACTCAGATGTTTTATTGGTGCTTTTAGATTACTTTTTAAGTTTTTTTTCTGTTTCTGATATCTCGTAAAATAATTTATTTAATAATAACATAACACTATATTGGTAGATATTTTATAGATACGTCTAAAATTACTTCAATATATATAGGGTTCAAACTTGATACAGTTTTTCGTGATGACAAGAAACCCACTTGAAGTAAAAATATATTCTAAAGAAAGTTGGTATGGGTATTAAAACTTTAATTAAAATACAGTACAGAACAATGTTTTCACCTTCTTAGGGCATCTTCAGGTTAAGAAGGTGAAAACGTTGTTCTGTACTTTATTTTAATTAAAGATTTAATACCCATATCAGCTGCCTTTAGAATACAGTTTTTGTATTGTACGTTATATATGTAATTATCCACAAAACGTTCTGGTTTATTGTATAGGAGTCCGAAGAGGATATGATGATGGAGAGAGAAACCTGTCAAAATACTAGAGCTGAATTTGAAATTCTCTATAATGACTTGAAGAAGAAATTACAAGAAGAAAGTAATATAAGACAGGTAATTGAAATATTTGGAATATTTTTGTGGTTACCTCTTTCCTCCAGGTGGAAAGTAACGACAGTTTACCAGTCGCATCTACATGGAACAGGATTTTGTTGTGCACAAATTCTAAAAATATTAACTATGTAGAGAAAACATAATCTATGATGTAGATGCTTCTCTCATTTTAATGATACTTGTATCATCTTCCATTATTTGATACAAAGTTACTGAACTATGTAGCTTTTTTATGAGAAGACTGTTAAAGAAAGGTGTTATAACTGCTGATTGCATTAAAGAGGGATTCAGTAGGTGAAAAATGTCACCAAACATCATTAAAATTCTTAATGTCCATGACACAGTGGCAGAGCATGCATGACTTATTCTTAGTTCTACACTCTTGTTTTCCATCTCACTTGTTGCATTTACATCAGGAGAAAGTATACGAGCTCTGGTTTCCTAACATTAAATTTCCTATAATGATTTTGAAACTCATTAGTAATTCTAATACAGATATCTCCAACACCAAAACTTCTTTAGAAGCCTTTCTCATGCAGTTTGCTTCTAGCAAAAAGAGGTTGCATTGGTTTAGGTTGTTACATTCCTGCCTAAGAACCCAAATCTTATTGAACTGTTGGTTCTTGTGCCTGCATTTATGTTCTATATTTCAGTGTGGGTTTTCTAACTTTTCAAATTTCACACTCTTAGAATTAAAATGCATTTCAAAGAGATGCTTTTGAGGAACATTCCCATCTACCTTAACCTCAAATGGAAGATACTTGGATTTCATGACAACTGCAACTACAAAATCTGGATTGTGGAGGGAAAATGGAGCCTGAGTATGTCTTCATTGTGCAGTCACATTAATTCATGTAGAAGATAAGAGAAAGTGGACAACTGTAGGTTTTTGACACAATCAAAGAAGCTCTACTTGTACAGCAACTAAAACCAATATAAAGGAACACCTTTATACCTATACTAATTAATAACCTAACATATAACTGCAGCGCCCTCTCCAATCTTGTACCCATTTATACTCTCATCCCTAAGACGTGTCCAGCAACGGTCACTTGCAAACTCTTTTTTAACCTGAAGATAACCAAGGAAGGTTGAAACATTGTTCTCTCCCTATCGATGAAAGTGTTAACACCCATACCAGCCATTCTGAAATACATTTGTATCCTAAACCCAGTATACCAATAACATTTAATAACTTAGTTATATTGAAACATAAACAGCCTGTTTTTTGTGTCATTAGGCTAAACTTATGGTGAGATCTTCTTCATTTCAGGAAGTGGAACAAGACCTTCAGACACAGATATCATCAAAGACCGAAACAGAAATGGCTTTGAAACTTCTAGAAAAAGATGTTCATGATAAAAATGAGACCATCAGCTCTCTACAACGTCAGGTTGATGAAATCAAAATGATTAATATACAGATGTATAACAGATTACAGGTAAACAAAATCTAAATTATTTTATTTTCCTCAAGAAATGAACAGTGATTCCAAGTACTTGTCTGTCAATCACATCAGATTTTCAGATTTTGTTTTTCCTCCTTATATTCTTAATTTCTGAGGTTGTCTGAATGCACCTGTCAGACTTGTATTGAATAGTTAATTTCATGAAATATTTGTTTTATGGTTAATTTTGACTGCATGCAATACTGGATTAATGCATTTTTGAGCATTGCTAGAAAATCTTTATTGAATTGGTTCGACTGTTCGTTTCTTTTAAGCATTTTCCAGAAAACTACAGATGAACTATCGGTTTTCTTCAGACAGTAACATATTATTACTAATTGAATATTTCACATGATTCTGTAATAATATCAAGCTACTTTAAGTGGATGACGTAGAACCATTATTAATGTAGCCAGAGTAGTCAAGTTATCTAATGAAACCTGTTGCTTAAAGTTACAGTCCTCATCTATTAGTATATTGTCACAAACTTCCAATAGCTTCTGCCATCCCACTTATGATCAACACTGGTCATCATTTTGTGGTGATCAGACCAACTAAACAGTTGATCGTGAATTTATTTTACTGACAGTTTACTCAATAAAATCTTTCTTTTATCTTGAATTCCAAAATTAATATTGATAACATCAGTAAAAGGCCGGACTTTGGACATACTATGGAAAATAACACTACAAATGTCCAGTTTAGGCATATACCACCTGCAGGTGATAAAAGTACTGCCCACAAATTCTTACAACTACCTGATTATAAAAGACAAGATCTCTCAAAGTATCAGTCAGTAAGTTTAATTTTTACATTCAGATTTGGTACACCCACGTGTCATATGTCGAATCCACTTTACATTCCAAGAAGTAACGTACAGATGATAAATCAGCCTCGTTGTGCATCATGCAAAGACTAGATTAACAAGTTCAACCTTACATCTGCAAGATTCTTAGGAAAGTAATGTTAAGGAAATGGTTGAAACGTTTAGTGACTTTTGTTACGAGACACTACTGTCATAAACAACCACTATCAGCTTGTTATATTTAAGAAAGTCATTATAACAGGATTGAACAGTTTGTTATCCAGAAAAAGGTTTTAATTAGTGTTTTGTAATATTTGTTTTGGTCCCATGCCAACTTTTTATGTTTAAAGTCAACCATTAAAACAGCTCAAGATAAACTATACATTTGAAATAAGTAAACAAATAATGATTCAAACATCAAAAGGTACCAGTTACTATAAATTGACTTTGTGTTTAAGTAAAAATAGAATATTTTAATCCACTACAGTATTTCTAATCTTCAGAATGTTAAAATACTAGTAATACAGTACACTGTCACACTATTACTTTATGGCATAAGACAGTGACATTACTTCACCTGACAACATTATGTCTTGACATAAATTCAGCTTTATCCCCTCAATCGTAGAACGTAAAAACTCGCCTTTCATGATGACGAGAAACCCACTTGAAGTAAAAATATATCTCGGGACTACATCTTTTACAGAGGCTCTTGGTGATTATAAAGTAAAAATATATCTCAGGACTACATCTTTTACAGAGGCTCTTGGTGATTATAAAGTAAAAATATATCTCAGGACTACATCTTTTACAGAGGCTCTTGGTGATTATAAAGTAAAAATATATCTCAGGACTACATCTTTTACAGAGACTCTTGGTGATTATAAAGTAAAAATATATATCAGGACTACATCTTTTACAGACTCTTGGTGATTACAAAGTAAAAATATATCTCAGGACTACATCTTTTACAGAGACTCTTGGTGATTACAAACTTGCAGCTATTTAAACATTAACAGGTTATGGACATAAACCTAAGAGGAAGAAAGAACACCGATAATGATAAAACTAAAACTGAGATCTGCTGTGGTTCATTGATTTACAGGACTTTAATAAAGCTTGTTTCCTCCAGTGTAGTGATTATTTGTAGTGTATCAACTGAAAGGTATTATTGACATAACAATACTGTTCCATATCTCATTTGTGTAAGTAGTCGCACATAAACTGGTACGCTGAAACTGAGTAAATAAAAACTCTTGACACTTGTGATATTATTTCTATCATTTTTTATATATATTTATCAGGAATATGAAAGTCTATTAAAGGAGAAAACAGATCAAGTTAACCATCTTCAACAGAAAGTCTCAGAAATGACACGTAATTTCCAACAGTTGGAATCTGAGTTTGGATCTTCTAGTGCACACAATTACTAACCTTTTTATTTTTGCTGTGTCTCTGGTTACTGATTGTATATATTTGCAATTGTTGTGATGACAGTATAAAACTGTAACTTGACTTTCTGCTACTGTTTCTTTGTTTTGTGCTGTTCAACTTTTGATGGTGTAATAGTTACAGACTTTAGATTTTTAATAACTGCCTTGAATCACATGCTTGTTGTCTATTGTTTCAGTGACTGATAATTGTATCAGCTCACACTACCAGGCTAAGCCTTATTTTTCAAACACTTATGGTGATTTTTCATACTGCATATCAGATTAACTTGATATGGATTTTTTTTTTCTGCATTGTTGTTTTCTTTTGACTAATTAAGGGCTTATAGGTTTAATAATAAATGTTTTTGATTTTTTTATATAGAAATTAATTTATCAGCCTTTGTATTTATAATTTCTGAAATTCTAAAAGCAGTGGAAGTATTTTTGTGAGAAATAAATGCTAAGAAATCAATCTAAAAGTGTAGCTTGCACTAATGGTTAATATAAAACAAAACAATATTAAATATCTGGTTTATTTATTCAACATATGATTCATTACATTTTACATGTACAGTGGACCAACACATTTGCGCATTGTAAGCCTATTTACACGTAAATGGTGTGTGATATCATAATTTATTTGAAATATTCTAGATTTATCTTAACCTGTATTTTGTGGCATATGATACTTATTAAGTGTTTGTAACAAATATTCTTCCCAGTTAATGAGACACTTCTCAGAATTAACAAAGATTTTCTTAATCATTCTGACTGTTTTGCAAGTTTTATTTTTTCAAGTCAAACTTCAAAGTTTTTGGTATTCAAACTTGAAGGTACTATCACTTTAAATAACAGCTTCTGCACTAGAAAGTTTCTTATGGATACAAAAAGTTGAACTGACTAAACACATTGATTTTATTGTTCTGGAAAATTTTTCAAAGCCACAATTAATTTACAACATCTGTCAGTGTTAGAACTATATTTATCTTAAATAACTTGAATCATCTGTAGATTCCTAGGAAAATACTGGTTACTGGTATTGTATGGTTTTCCACACTTTCACATAATTAAACAAATAATGAGTTGCTATTACTAAAGGGAAAGTTCATAACATTTTTACTAAACCTCTCCCAATCAGATGTGTTTATTTTGCACTTAACAAGACTGAGTAAAGATACTACTTTTATTTTAATACAGTTAATTCTATTATTGAAAAAGTTAGGTAAGATGTTAAAAGCTTGAAATTTTTTAAATACAGAGGAAACTATATCATTCTGTAATTATGAAACTAAATTCATTGTATATCTACAGAACTAAATCCATACTTTAGTTACAAAACTAATTTTTAGTTTACTGTGTCTAGTTATTTCTCACAACTGATGATTTGAAAATTGTGTCATTAAATGGTATCTGATTTTGTAGTTTAAAAATATCACTACACAAAAACTGAAGTCGGACTAACTGTTTTGATAAAATCTGCGTAGTTACTGATTTTATAAAGACTTGGAAAGGAAGATGTAAGTAATTGTTATTTTATGATACAGGAAACCATCATCTTTGTACCATGTTTATATAGATCTCATTACTGCTTCTGTGATGTTACATTTTACAATCATGATGTTAGAAAAACACTTATGTTCAAGAATCCTTCAAAGAAATGAATATAAACCATAAAACCCAAGCACTCTCAAAAGTGCTCAGGTTATAAATATTTTGTTTGTTGTATTTTACAAAATATAAAGTAGCAAGCCTTTTGTTTATTACCCTGACTTCCTCTGGTACAAGTAAGGCTTCTCTTCTTGTATAAAATATAAAGTAGCAAGCCTTTTGTTTATTACCCTGACTTCCTCTGGTACAAGTAAGGCTTCTCTTCTTGTATAAAATATAAAGTAGCAAGCCTTTTGTTTATTACCCTGACTTCCTCTGGTACAAGTAAGGCTTCTCTTCTTGTACAAAATATAAAGTAGCAAGCCTTTTGTTTATTACCCTGATCTCCTCTGGTACAAGTAAGGCTTCTCTTCTTGTACAAAATATAAAGTAGCAAGCCTTTTGTTTATTACCCTGATCTCCCCTGGGTACAAGTAAGGCTTAGTAGCAAGCCTTTTGTTTATTACCTGATCTCCCTGGTACAAGTAAGGCTTCTCTTCTTGTACAAAATATAAAGTAGCAAGCCTTTTGTTTATTACCCTGACTTCCTCTGGTACAAGTAAGGCTTCTCTTCTTGTACAAAATATAAAGTAGCAAGCCTTTTGTTTATTACCCTGACTTCCCCTGGTACAAGTAAGGCTTAGTAGCAAGCCTTTTGTTTATTACCCTGACTTCCCCTGGTACAAGTAAGGCTTCTCTTCTTGCTCCGGTCTTCTCTACACTAACTGGTGTAGAAAGTGTTGATGCAGAATTTGATTTCTGTCAATGTTTTAAAATGTGGTTTTCTTTTAGTTTATTTCAATGTATTCATGTTTATTGGATGAATGTCCTTTATTTTGCTATTATGGCTTGCAACAATATAACGTACTGGTTAACACAGCTTAAAAGGACAAAATATTTCTTTTTGAAATTTATAAAAACAAAATTAAAATCATTTAACTCTGACAACAACAATATTTATGTACCTTAGTATTTGTTATATATCTTTTTTTTTAGTAAATAGTTAACTTGTTTATAAAGGTGTTTAGTAACAGAATTAATAGAGCATTTATGCGAGTCAGTGACATGCTGCACATTATAGAAGATATACAACTATAATAATTTGGGATACTGTTGTCCCTAATAATTGTATTCACTTTTTTTTAGGTGAAATTACTAAGGTTTATGGGTTGTTAAAAATGTTGTATTTCAGCATTGTCAAGAACTGTATATCAGAACTAAAATAACTCCAAATAGTGAAGACAATCTAATATTACACACTGATTTGATGTTATAAATCAGTATGCTAAAAAAATCTAATCCTTTATGATTGTGACAGTTTGAGGTTAGCTGTATTCACTTCACTTTGAAATTCTGTTTATATAGAAAACATACAGCTTAAGAATGTCTAGAGATAGCCAGTTTTCAGGTGTTAAGTTTATTTTTTCCATCAGATGAATTTTGGTTTTCTTCTCAAGGGAAGGATTATACTGCAAGTTTCTCCTCTAAGATTCTACAAGTAGATTACACTTATATTACAAAGTTTCACTTGCTTTGATACATCAAATCTCTACTTTTATTTCCTCTATGGTGATCAAAATGTTGTTACTATTTCAACCAGTATGTAAAAATATTCACTAGAAATTCTTTTACTGGTAAACAAAAAAATCAACATTTCCATACAAAATAAAACACTTAGGTGGAACTTATTTGTAGGACCAGGGAAACTTGTTTAGCGTTTTTGTTTTTTCCTTCTCAGTTCTGTTTTATTACTTACAATGCTGGACAAAGTTGTAAGTTATAAATAATAAATACAAATATTTTAATTACCTTCATTTACAGCTTTAATTAAATACATTTCTTATGAATCTTCTAATTCCACAAATTTAAAATTAATATTTTTATTCAAACCTCAGTGGAAACACCCATTAGTGTCTGGTTGATACAGGTTATTTACAAGCTGGTCACACTTTGTGAAATCAGAAAGCTCTGATTAGTCTTCAAAGGACTTAAATTTGGAGAATTGTATCATATTTTGCTCAGTTAAAAATAACTAGTTGGAGTCTATTTCATTTTATACTGTCTCACAGTAGGACAGTGGTGAGTTTACACAGTTGCAATGCTTTAATCTGGGGTTTGACTCCCTGAGGTGGACACCCCATGAAGGTTTTGCTCTACAACAAACATGTTTGATACTAAGCCACAGAACAATTTAAAAACAAAGCACAAGAATTTCTCAAATAATGTTTTTGCAAGTAATTTCAACCTTTATGTTTCATAAAACTGTACAGTTGTTATTTGTAGTCCCAAGTCTGCAATGGAAATATCTGTGTATAACATTGTATGTTTAAAGGAGTGAAAGTAAGATCTGAGTATAATATTTTTATTGTATTGGCTCAAAAAAGATTTGTGTGTGGAATTATTTCAGAAATATTTTGAGATTATTCACATGCTAGTGTTGTGACCAATTTTTACTTTTACCCTATGATGTTGCTAAATCAAAAGTTTTTCATCGCTTTTGCAGGATGTTATATGCACTATCTTTTCATATGTAACTCCAGAACATACCCAGAAAAGCCAATTTAATGTGAAACCAAAATGAAAACCATATTCAAAGCATCGCCAGTTTTGATATATTTTTCTGTTTATGTATTTGATTTCAGTGGGTTGTATCAACATACCAAAATCGAAGATATAAATAATTTCATATCTGGAGGTCCTTTGAATACTTATATATATAAAGTTGTGCCCATTATATGTATATATAATTAAATTCTTTAAGTTTTTTTTCTCTTATCAGATAAAAACTTTATAAAATTTATGAAGAGAGTAGACGAAAAAAATACGAGAATAAATGGATTACAAATGTTTCCATAAGTATTTCATTTGAATTTCATAAGTTGGTGTATTTGCTAATCATTTTTTTTTATGATTTTCTGAACATTACGAATATAATTTTAACATGAGAATAAGCTTATTGTGTGTTAGATGCTTAGTAACAAAAGTGTATATTTTTTAGATAAAACAGAGTAATTCTTTGTGTTAAAATGGATAGATTAAAATGTGGGCAATATATAATTAAAAGGCATTGTTTTCAAGCTATGTTTGTGAGAAAAATACCAAGTGTAATTTTACGGTAAGTCGTTAAATAAAGTGTAGGAAAGTATCGATTTTGTTTTTCTTTCATTATACAAAAAGTTCCCAAAATTAATGCAAAAACCATGTTAATTATTTTGTAGCTAAATTTCCTGAATACAGTTGAAAGGCTCGATGTTTTTTAATCATTCGTTAAGCCTAATATCAGTTTACGAAAGCAACGTATCTCTAACATACTAAACAAAATGCTACGAACGTAATATTTTGAAAATAACTTCTTTACTAATTTTGCCATTAGGCTGTGTTTCTTAGACGTTAAAGATCGTACAAAAGAAATTCGTACAGATAATAAATATAACTATCACTACATAACCGAATGTACCTGTATATTTTATGGATGTTAACAGCGGAGGTTGCAAGCATTTCTGTCGTGCATCGATACCAGTGGTTCACAAACTGTGCTTTCAAACGGATTTTAAATTTTCGAGGAAAACACGGCGATATTGACATCTATCAAACACCGCGCGAACTACTAGCTTGAGGTAGTTCGCAATTTTAACATTAGATCGCGATACATTCCTTTTGATGACGTTCTCGGATGTTTGAGCTTGTTTGTTTGTTTTGGAATTTCGCACAAAGCTACTTGAGGGCTATCTGTGCTAGCCGTCCCTAATTTAGCAGTGTAAGACTAGAGGGAAGGCAGCTAGTCATCACCACCCACCGCCAACTTTTGGGCTACTCTTTTACCAACGAATAGTGGGATTGACCGTCACATTATACACCCCCACGGCTGGGAGGGCGATCATGTTTAGCGCGAACCCGCGACCCTCGGATTACGAGTCGCACGCCTTACGCGCTTGGCCATGCCAGGCCTCGGATGTTTGAGAGTTGTTTTTGTTTACTTGTACTTTTGGTTATGCTAGTATCTTCTCGAACTTTCTCGTTTCTTAGATTTTGTATATAAATATCTGTCGACTCTCCGGGTCCGTCAGTAATCGAAATAAATGAAGGGTGTTGTGATGCGAGGTCCAGCGAAGTTTAGTGAATTATTTTGTTGATTTTTAGTCCTTATGCATAAAAAATGGAAAGATTTTAAACATTAATAAGAAGTGTGGGTATGAAGAAAAGTATGGTGAATGACAGACCAGTGGCAAAGTTGTGAAAAAATGAAAGTATGGTGATAGTTATCTAGATTTCAATCATGAAGAGTGTCCACAGTGTCTATTATGTCTAAATGTTCTGACTCCAGAGTGCATGCTTCCAAGTAAACTAAAACGCCACTTTGAGGCCAATCATCCTAATATCCCTTGATTATTTTACCAGAAAGTTAAAAGAATTGAAAGAACAAAAGATACATTTTTACACAAGCATCAATACCAATCAATGCTTTACTAGCATCTTACAAAGTGGCATATAGAGTCGCGAAATGTAAAAAGCCTCACACCATCTTAGAAGAAGTTATTTTACCGGCTGCAGTAGATATGGTGAATCTGCAAGAAGACTGTTTACAAAGGTGCCTATATCCAACAGTACTATCAGTCGTAGAATCCAACACATGGCCAAAGACCTCAACGATCAGCTAATTGAAAAAGTGCAAGGGAAGGAATTCAGGTTACAGCTGGATAAAGAGATGGATAGTAACAAGGATGCTAATTTGATTTGCTACACATGGTGACAAAATTTGGGAAGGCCTTCTCTTTTGTAAAGGTATCTGCAGGAACAAAGGCTCAAGACTTGTTTGACATCCTTGACAATTTTGTATGAAAACAACTTAGACTGGACTAAGTGCGTTGGCGTTTATACCGATGTGGTCGCTCTATGCCCGGCTATTATGGATGATTACAGGCACTCATACGAAGCAAAACTCTTGATGTACTGTGGACCCACTGTATAATCCACAGAGAAGCCCTTGCGTCAAAGCACCTGAGTCTTCGACTGAACTTAGTTCTGGAAAGTGTGTTGAAAGTGGTGAATTTTATAAAAACTCAGTCACAGAAGGCGAGAATTTTTTTATAAACTGTGAGGATATGGAATCTGAGCACACATCTTTGTTATACTGCTGTAGCTCGCGATGGCTCTCCCGTGTGTTCGAATTACGACAGAACTCTACTCTGATCTCGAAGAATAAGAATACGAATGTGCTAAACAGTTTTAGGATAGTGATGTTTTTCAAAATTAACATATCTGTGCGATCTCGTAAAAAAAAAAACTGAATATGTTGAGTCTCTTTCAGCAGGGAGCAACACGCACATTCTGAAACTCGCAGAGAAGGTTTCAGCCTTCAGCAAAAGTTATTAGTATGGAGAAGAAAAATGAATGAAGATGGTGGCAAAGACTGTTTCTCCCTGTTACAGCAGCTTGTTACATCCAATGAAGTTGATTTGACCCACGAACTAAAATATGTTTTTGAGGAGCACCTAACACAGCTCAGTGACTGGTTTGAAAAATTACTTTCCATAAGATATTTAGAAGTTTGCATGGATCCGAGACCCATTCAAGGCTAAGGCTCCATCTGAATTTACTTCTGCAGAAGAAGCAAATCTTGTGACAAGACTTTAAAAACAAAATTTTACAGCATGGAACTAACTGAATTTTGGATATCGGTAAAAGATGAATATCTGCTGCTAAGTGCTAAGGCTCAGCGAATTATAATTCCATTTGTGACGGTCACATCTCTGCGAAGCTGGATTTTCGGTGGTTTCTGTGATAAAAGCAAGTACCGCCCGAAAATCCATGTGGATCAGGAGATAAGGGTGGCGGTGTCCAATCTGAATCCAAGGTTTGAGAAGCTGGACAGTGATCAACGGACGTACACATCCTATTAGTAAATGTGCTTGTTTAAAAATGGAATAAAAATATTGTTTTTACTTTCAGTTTACGTGTATTATTCTTTGAAATAGAAATAAAAACGCAACATTATTTATTTTTCTGTTTAAATTAACGTTATTATTCACATGAACTCGAAAACTATTCATGTACCACATCAACAATAGGAGATTTCGAAACCGATAATTAAAAATATTTTTACTTTCAATTTACGTATATTATTCTTTCAAACGGCTACTAAGTTGTTTGAACCTAACTACTTAAAAAAACTGAAATGTTAGGTTTTTATTTTGCCTAGGGGCGCTGTGAAAAAAAAAAAAACTGCTGAGGCTCAAAGGACATCGTGAACTGAGAAAGTTTGGGATACGCTCCTCTGTACTGACATAACCACAGGAAGGTTAAAGAGTGTTAAGTTATACCTAAACACAATCACATGAGAGAACGAACCTCATTGATGAACCATTAATCAACATGTAAATAGTAGTGGTGACTAGCTGCCTTCCCTCTTGTTTATTTATTTTGAATTTCGCGCAAAGCTACTCGATTGGTATCTGTGCTAGTCGTCCCTAATTTGGCAGTTTAAGACAAGAGGGAAGGCAGCTAGTCACCACCACCCACCGCAAACTCTTGGGCTATTCTTTTACCAACGAATAGTGAGATTGACCGCAACATTATAACGCCCTCACGGCTGAAAGGGTGAACATGTTTAGTGTGACGGGGATTCTTGTTTATCACTTTAAACTTATGAACGGTTATATCAGATAATCCTGGAGAAGCTTAGCTTGATATTTAACAAACAATATGAAATTAAGCCGTCGTGTATATATATATATATATATATATATATATATATCGCACAATATATCGGTTTCGAAATCTCCTATTGTTGATGTGGTACATGAATAGTTTTCGAGTTCATGTGAATAATAACGTTAATTTAAACAGAAAAATAAATAATGTTGCGTTTTTATTTCTATTTCAAAGAATAATACACGTAAACTGAAAGTAAAAACAATATTTTTATTCCATTTTTAAACAAGCACATTTACTAATAGGATGTGTACGTCCGTTGGTCACTGTTCAGCTTCTCAAACCTTGGATTCTGATTGGACACCGCCACCCTTATCTCCTGATCCAGGCCTGGCATGGCCAAGCGCGTAAGGCGTGCGACTCGTAATCCGAGGGTCGCGGGTTCGCGCCCGCGTCGCGCTAAACATTCTCGCCCTCCCAGCCGTGGGGGTGTATAATGTGACGGTCAAACCCACTATTCGTTGGTAAAAGAGTAGCCCAAGAGTTGGCGGTGGGTTGTGATGACTAGCTGTCTTCCCTCTAGTCTTACACTGCTAAATTAGGGACGGCTAGCACAGATAGCCCTCGAGTAGCTTTGTGCGAAATTCCAAAACAAACAAAACAATCTCCTGATCCACATGGATTTTCGGGCGGTACTTGCTTTTATCACAGCAACCGCCGAAAACCCAGCTTCAGAGATATGAAGTCACAAATGGAATTAGAATTCGCTGAGCCTTAGCACTTAGCAGCGGATATTCATCTTTTACCGATATCCAAAATTCAGTTAGTTCCATGCTGTAAAATCTTGTCACAAGATTTTCTTCTTCTGCAGAAGTAAATTCAGGTGAAGCCTTAGCCTTGAATGGGTCTCGGATCCATACAAACTTTTAAATATCTTATGGAAAGTAATTTTCAAACCAGTCACTGAGCTGTGTTAGGTGCTCCTCAAAAGCATATTTTAGTTCGTGGGTCAAATCAACTTCATTGGATGTAACAAGCTGCTGTAACAGGGGAAAACAGTCTTTGCTACCATTTTCATTCATTTTTCTTCTCCATAATAATAACTTTTTCTGAAGGCTGAAACCTCCTCTGCAAGTTTCAGAATGTGCGTGTTGCTTCCCTGCTGAGAGAGATTCAACATGTTCAGTTTCTCGACAAGATTACACAGGTATGCTAATTGGGCGATTGGTATCAATCCATGTATTTTAACTTCAACATCACGTACTTGCACTTCATTAAAATTTGTTTAAAGCTGGTACTCCATGCTATTCAGATAAATAATACAGTTGCGTCTTTAGTACGTATATGAGAAAGCAAAAATTGCTTGTTGAATCTCATGCAGAGCTACTCGAGAGCTATCTGTATTAACCACCCCTACTTTGGAACTGATGTACTAGAAAGAACACAACTAGTAAACAACACCCACTGCCAAATTTTAAGCTGCTTTTTTTTTTTTTACCAGCAAAAAGGAAAGTGTGATTAATTTTTACATTATACCCCCCGGACAGAAAAGGTAAGAATGTCCAGTGGCGGGATTCGAAGTCGATTGCCCTAATCACAAAGTCAGCCTTTCCCATGGGATAGGTGTCAGTTGTCAAGGCCCAGAGAAATTAATGAGAAAATACAAATCGCCTCCAGAAATGTCATAGAACACATCTCTGCATAGTACAGCGAGCGACAACTAAATATCCGCTAGGCGGCTAGCGTATTTTTACAATTAAAAGTATTACACTGCAAATATAAATCACGTTTCATGTAATTCTTCTTTCTCATTGATCAGTCCAAATAACGAGTTCCTATATGAAACGAAAACCTCATTTGGTCATTTGAGTCATGAAAGATAAAAAATAGATATTACTTTTTTTGTTTGTTAGAACTGCAGTGTAAAAATTAAAAAGAATTAGAAGTTTGGTGGTTTCTTTGTTCAGTGTGAAGCCACGTTGGGTATATCTGTTTCCACCGCAAGAAAGCTAACACCAGATTTTAGTGTTATAAGTCTGTAAACTTACTGCTGGCCACTGGGAGACGGGAAATGTGTATGTGGGGACATCAGTAGTTATTCAGACATTATAATAGTCAGAAATAATACTTATGGTTGGTAATGTAATGATGTGAGTAACGTGTACTCTAAGTTCTGGTAATATTTTTAAGGTTTGAGTTTGCCGTATCTTTAATTAGGGAACTTACAAGATATAATTTCTAGCAATTATCCTCATTAATTCAAATGTAATTAACCTTGCAGTAATCCTCAAAATTTCTTGACGAAGAACACGCTATTAATTTTGAAAGAAAATAATTAAAGATACACATTAAAATGTTCCCTATTAATAATGATGCTGGACTAGATGTAGAAAAGATGTGGTGAACATATTGATGTACTTAATATGGTTGTGGCCCAGTGGTTAATTAATTTGGTAAACTAGATGTGAGTTAACAATTTGTTTTTGAATTTCGCCCAAAGCTACACGAGGCCTATCTGCGTTAGCTATCCCTAATTTAATAGTGTAAGACTAGAGGGAAGGCTGCTAGTCATCACCACCCACCGTCAACTGTTGAGCTACTACACTTTTACCAACGAATAGAGGGGTTGACAGTTACTTTATAACGTTTCTACGGCTGTAGGGGCAAACATGCCTGGTGTGACGTGGATTCGAACTCGCGAACACAGATTGCAAGTCGATCACCCTAACCACCAGATAATAAATAAATAAATGAAACACACTTCTGTTTGTGACTATAAGTGCAATGTAAGGTTGACCATCAAATTCGATCAAACAAGAGCAGGCAGTGGATATGTCTTCTCTGTAGTCTTTTAGCTCAGAATTGTAGACAACTAGTGCAGCTAGCCTTCGAATAGCTTTGCGTGAATACCCAAACAAGATTATAACCATTAAGACGTATGTAACTATATCCATTTAGAACTCTCTATGTTGTATACAAACTTTTACAAAGAAAATAAAAGTTATAGTACCTTATGATTCTTTCAGTTTCAGTAACATTCTCAACTGAATGATTTATGAAACGTGTATGGTCTGATAGTTAGGTTTGCTCGACTCATAACCTGAAAATCGCGGGCTTCATAATGTAATGGTCACTCCCACTATTCGTTGGTAAAGGAGTAGCCCAAGAATTCGTGGTGGGTGATGTTGATTATTTGATTTATCTTTAATATATCACTGCTGAATTATCTTGAGGCAGATAGCCAACGAGTAGCTTTGCGCGAAATTAAAAAAAAGAAAAAAGAGTACAAAATCGCCACACTAATTAAATATATTAACAACGAAAGAAACGTTCTTGAAAAATTAGAAAGTGTAATAACTGGTTATGTATGTTTTTCTTTAATATGGAATAAATAATTTATTTATTTATTTTAAATTTCGCACAAAGCTACTCGAGGACTATCTGTACTAGCCGTCCCTAATTTAGAGGGAAGGCAGCTAGTCATCACCACCCACCGCCAACTCTTGGGCTACTCCTTTACCAACGAATAGTGCGATTGATCGTCACATTATAACGCCCCCACGGCTGAAAGGGCGAGCATGTTTGGCGCGACGTGGATGCGAACCCGTGACCCTCAGATTACTAGTCGCACGCCTTAACACGCTTGGCAAGGCCGGGCCCTGGAATAAATAATCTAGGATATTTGTGGCATTTTGAACTTGAGCTGCCCTTATTCATCAGACACGTGAGGTAAATGATCAGGTCAAAGGTTCAGGCACAGCCATCCTGAATAATTCAGATCGGAAAACAACAAACCTCCATTGTCAATGGAATATCGGAATTAACTCTCACTTTTATAATGAGAACACCAGTGAGTATGTTTTGTATAAAGTTTGAACCTTTGACCTTTCGATCTGCAATTTGGCACACAACCTGTTAGGTCACAAACTAGGTAATTAGAAGAAAATTTACTTGGATTTTTCCAGTTCATTATTAACCTGTACTGTGTTCTATTAAATATGTGTATAATAAATGAAGTGATGTCCTCATTAGGATAACATTATTAAGAAACACTCAGGATAACACAGGTAGAATTGATAGACGGAACGTATATAAGGCACTACTTATTGTAGCCAAAAACTGGAGATCTTTATCAATTTATCTCGGAGAGAGAGAGAATAGAAATACCACACTTTGTTCTTTGGACAGCACAGAAAGAGGGAATAGATATAACACACTGTTTGTTCTTTCTAGAGTACAGAGAGAGAGAATAGAAATACCACACTTTGTTCTTTGGACAGCACAGAAAGAGGGAATAGATATAACACACTGTTTATTCTTTCTAGAGTACAGAGAGAGAGAATAGAAATACTACACTTTGTTCTTTGGACAGCACAGAAAGAGGGAATAGATATAACACACTGTTTGTTCTTTGTAGAGTACAGAGAGAGAGAATAGAAATACCACACTTTGTTTTTTGGACAGCACAGAAAGAGGGAATAGATATAACACACTGTTTGTTCTTTCTAGAGTACAGAGAGAGAGAATAGAAATACTACACTTTGTTCTTTGGACAGCACAGAAAGAGGGAATAGATATAACACACTGTTTGTTCTTTGTAGAGTACAGAGAGAGAGAATAGAAATACTACACTTTGTTCTTTGGACAGCACAGAAAGAGGGAATAGATATAACACACTGTTTGTTCTTTGTAGAGTACAGAGAGAGAGAACAGAAATACCACACTGTTTGCTCTTTGTAAAGTACACACACAGAGAGAGAATAGAAATACCACACTGAGATTCTGATGAGTAATAAAATTGAATCGGGTACACGCGCACCCCATTCTTTGTATTGCTTTTAATACAAAACTGTTTTGTACTGGGGGGACAAAAAAAGCTAATAAGAAAAGCATCATAGATTACTTTATTGTAATCCTGCCTAAATTAATTTCGAATAACGTGGCTGTTGATGTTTTAGAGATTTCAAACTTTTAACAACTCGAGAAATTTTAATAACGTTTCCCGAAGACCCTCACCCAAACCATGTTGAACAATTCCTGTACAGTCTTCTGCGATAAAACCCCCAAACAAGAATAACCCTGATAGCTCTTCTGAAATCGTAATTTTATCATTCAACGAGTCCTTTGAGATTACTTGACAAAATAATGTCTTTATATTTTTTAACATTTAGCACAGAGTACTACAACTTGTAAGCAGTTGGGCTTGTTGGTCTACGTTCACAAAACATGTTCTCACTTTCAACAGAAATTTATTCACTAAAGGTACTACGACTACCGTAAAAATACATTCAGTTGTACAACTCAAGACTAGTCGAATGAATAACTGAATAAACGCAAGAGCAAACACTGCTCTTCATAAAGTTTTCAATCACTAAATGAACTGAAATTGACTGAATGCCTCACTGATTCTCGTATTATAATATACTCTTGTTTCTAGATATTTCACTGATTCTCTTATTATAATATACTCTTGTTTCTAGATATTTCACTGATTCTCTTATTATAATATACTCTTGTTTCTAGATGTTTCACTGATTCTCTTATTATAATATACTCTTGTTTCTAGATGTTTCACTGATTCTCTTATTATAATGTACTCTTGTTTCTAGATATTTCACTGATTCTCTTATTATAATATACTCTTGTTTCTAGATGTTTCACTGATTCGCTTATTATAATATACTCTTGTTTCTAGATGTTTCACTGATTCGCTTATTATAATATACTCTTGTTTCTAGATGTTTCACTGATTCTCTTATTATAATATACTCTTGTTTCTAGATGTTTCACTGATTCTCTTATTATAATGTACTCTTGTTTCTAGATATTTCACTGATTCTCTTATTATAATATACTCTTGTTTCTAGATATTTCACTGATTCTCTTATTATAATATACTCTTGTTTCTAGATGTTTCACTGATTCGCTTATTATAATATACTCTTGTTTCTAGATGTTTCACTGATTCTCTTATTATAATATACTCTTGTTTCTAGATGTTTCACTGATTCTCTTATTATAATGTACTCTTGTTTCTAGATGTTTCACTGATTCTCTTATTATAATGTACTCTTGTTTCTAGATGTTTCACTGATTCTCTTATTATAATATACTCTTGTTTCTAGATGTTTCACTGATTCTCTTATTATAATGTACTCTTGTTTCTAGATATTTCACTGATTCTCTTATTATAATATACTCTTGTTTCTAGATATTTCACTGATTCTCTTATTATAATATACTCTTGTTTCTAGATGTTTCACTGATTCGCTTATTATAATATACTCTTGTTTCTAGATGTTTCACTGATTCTCTTATTATAATATACTCTTGTTTCTAGATGTTTCACTGATTCTCTTATTATAATGTACTCTTGTTTCTAGATGTTTCACTGATTCTCTTATTATAATATACTCTTGTTTCTAGATGTTTCACTGATTCTCTTATTATAATGTACTCTTGTTTCTAGATATTTCACTGATTCTCTTATTATAATATACTCTTGTTTCTAGATGTTTCACTGATTCTCTTATTATAATATACTCTTGTTTCTAGATATTTCACTGATTCTCGTATTATAATATATCTTGTTTCTAGATGTTTCACTGATTCTCTTATTATAATATACTCTTGTTTCTAGATGTTTCACTGATTCTCTTATTATAATGTACTCTTGTTTCTAGATATTTCACTGATTCTCTTATTATAATATACTCTTGTTTCTAGATGTTTCACTGATTCGCTTATTATAATATACTCTTGTTTCTAGATGTTTCACTGATTCTCTTATTATAATATACTCTTGTTTCTAGATGTTTCACTGATTCTCTTATTATAATGTACTCTTGTTTCTAGATATTTCACTGATTCTCTTATTATAATATACTCTTGTTTCTAGATATTTCACTGATTCTCTTATTATAATATACTCTTGTTTCTAGATGTTTCACTGATTCGCTTATTATAATATACTCTTGTTTCTAGATGTTTCACTGATTCTCTTATTATAATATACTCTTGTTTCTAGATGTTTCACTGATTCTCTTATTATAATGTACTCTTGTTTCTAGATGTTTCACTGATTCTCTTATTATAATGTACTCTTGTTTCTAGATATTTCACTGATTCTCTTATTATAATATACTCTTGTTTCTAGATATTTCACTGATTCTCTTATTATAATATACTCTTGTTTCTAGATGTTTCACTAATTCGCTTATTATAATATACTCTTGTTTCTAGATGTTTCACTGATTCTCTTATTATAATATACTCTTGTTTCTAGATGTTTCACTGATTCTCTTATTATAATGTACTCTTGTTTCTAGATATTTCACTGATTCTCTTATTATAATATACTCTTGTTTCTAGATGTTTCACTGATTCTCTTATTATAATATACTCTTGTTTCTAGATATTTCACTGATTCTCGTATTATAATATATCTTGTTTCTAGATATTTCACTGATTCTCGTATTATAATATATCTTGTTTCTAGATATTTCGCAAAATCTCTCGATCATTAGCATTCATGAACCTCGTAGTCAGTTGAGTGTTATCATATTTTTAGCAGCCCTCTCTTGCTTTGTTTGTTTGTTTTGAATTTCGCGCAAAGCTACTCGATTGCTATCTGCGCTAACCGTCCCTAATTTAGCAGTGTAAGACTAGAGGGAAAGCAGCTAGTCATCACCACCCACTGCCAACTCTTGGACTACTCTTTTACCCACGAATAGTGGGATTGACCGTCACATTATAACGCCCTCACGGCTGAAAGGGCGAGCATGTTTTGGTGCGAGCGGGATTCGAACCTGTGACCATCGGATTTACGAGTCGAACGCCTTAACGCGCTTGGTCACCCCCCTCTTTTACAAACACCTAAAGTGAAACATATAAAACTTTAGGTTGGGATAGTGTGTGTACAACCTAAAGTGCTGTTTACCTTATTCCTAGCTAAAGTGTATCCTGTAAATAGCTTTAGAGACTGTAATGGTTTTGCACTTATCTTTTCCATGTCAACTTAATCAAAAAGCTGTAAAAATAATTCATTTTGTGATAACTAATATGACAGCATATAATATGTTAGTAAAGCTCATTAAGTTGTCAATATAACCCAAGAAAAACACAGCTTCTTAACACATTTCATTAATTTATTTTACTCTATTTTATGATTTTGTTTGTATGCGGGAGGTGGGGTTAAAATCAGTATCATGTGATATTCCATTATAATTTGTTTTCATCTCTCTCTCTGGACTTGGTTGATCTTACGTACCCTGGAGGGTCAGGTGCACTTTGACCTTTTCCTCTTTCCGTTACTTTCATTATCATGCAGTGTAGGTTTGTATAGCTTTTGCCCTAGGGTCAGAGTGGTCTGAGGCTACTCCGACTCTTTTCAGGGCAATGTTCATGTACTAGTTTCGCACATTTATAGATATTATTTACCCTATCAGTAGGAAGTTTAGTTTGATGGTGTTGCTTTTCTCCCTCACATATATATTTTTATTATGTTTTTAAATTTATTTTTTGTGTTTTAAATATACGTTGATTGGGAAGAGAAGTTTAGGACTAACTTCATCACGCATGCGGTACCTGTTTAGTTCGTGGAGAGAAGTTTAGGACTAACATCATCACGCATGCTGTACCTGTTTAGTTCGTGGAGAGAAGTTTAGGACTAATTTCATCACGCGTGCGGTACCTATCTAGTTCGTATAGTAATTCATTTTTTATCCAATTTTTATCAAAATACGTTACTGTACCACGTAGGAGTCTACCTGGTATGGTTGATATGTTTGAATATTTGTGTGTGAAATTAGATGATGTGGTTCTGGGAACTCTGTGTGCTGTTGTGAGGAATGTGTTTTATAATGGTTGCAGCTTTCACTTCGTAGGGAGAGTTCGTTTGTTTGGAATTTCGCGTGAAGCTACACGAGGCCTATCAGCACAAGCCGTCCCTAATTTAGCAGTGTAAGCCTACAGGAAAGGAAGCTAGTCGTTACCACTCACCGTGAACTCTTGGGTTACATATATATATTTTTCTCTACAAGTTGGTTTTCTCGTCATCATTGATCTTGGGTTACTTACTCCTTTACCAACGAAGAGTGAAATTGACTGTCGCTTTATAACGCCTCACGGCTTAAAGGATGGGCATGTTTGACGTGTCGGGAATTCGAACCTGTGACCCTCAACCCCCGGAGTGTGATTCCAGCCCTAATCACTTGGCCATACGGGGTCTAACAAGATTAGTACGTTTAAAGTTAAATGTTTTCTGTTTGTACCAGGCATGGCCAGGTGAATTAAGGCGTTCGACTCCTAATCTGAAGGTCGCAGCTTCGAATCTTTGTCGCACCAAACATGTTCGCCCTTTCAGCCGTGGGGGCGTTACATGTCACCATTAATTCCACTATTCGTTGTTTAAATAGTGGCCCAAGAGTTGGCTGTGGGTGGTAATGACCAGCTGCCTTCCCTCTAGTCTTACACTCTTAAATTAGAAACGGCTACTAGTGCAGATAGCCCATGAGTAGTTTTGCGCGAAATTCAAAAACAAAATCTACATAAATTTAGAATAATTATATGGTCAAGTGAGGCTGCATTTAGGTTATGAATGTATATCCTTGTACGAAAATAAAGTTATTATTCTATAATTATGTAGCTTTGAAAGCGACACATCTTCTTTTTACACTTTTTTTTTTTTATATAAACCGAAATGGTTGGTTTAGAGAATAGTCGCGCTGGACTACCTGCTTTGTCCACGTGAAGAATCGATACCCTGATTTTATCATTAAAAGTCCGTAAACTTACCGTTGTCCCACGGGGAGATAAACGTGGAATGTTTTGGGGCAAAATAAATAATTTTGAATAAGAAACAAACCTTTAATTCATGTTACTTGTTGTTATTATTATTATTCTCGTGAGTTCTGTGTTGTCTAAAGTTATAAGCATGTCGGACTTTGAATCTAATAGTTCATGACTTGCATCCCATTGCTGAAAAGACGTTCTCTATACTTTGGGGCCATGGGTATTTTATAAAGATGAGGGTCAATTTCTCTTATCCAAGGCTTTTTTTTTAACACCGAGTTGAGCAACCAAGGTAGTTAGACGTGTTATTTTTCACTCTTTTGCTTAGATAGGTTATTAGCCAACCAATTCAACGCCAGATAACCTGCCTGCTCCACTGGTAATCCTTGATTAATTACCCTTCAACTTTTCCTCATGACAGATAGTTACCTTCGTCGACAAACCCAAGCTCAAAGTAATCATCGACCTTATCAAAACTAGGATCATTTGCTGAGGTGGAATCTTTTACTCAGGCCAACCTACACTCATTATAAAACGCCGACATTAGCGTCAGGTGTTCCAACCTTAAAAGTTTTACTAACCTTTCTACTTAGAGGCGTCGACCCTTTTATAAAACAGACGAAATTCAACAAACTGTAGAAGAACATATCAAAAGTAAACTACACTTCATTCATAGAATACGTTCCAGAACAACAGGCCAAATCACCCACTATATCAAAGTGGTTACAAATTCTAAAACCACAACACACTATATCCTCTCTAATGACTGTTTTTACCATCTTTTTCATTTCAGAGCCTAACGTCCAGCCAATACTTCTATAACAGCCAGCATGATTTCTCCTCACCCATTCGAAATCAATGGATCACTAGAGACTTTCACGAAACAACGAACATTTTAAAAAACTACATCCAACACCAACGATAAGAATACACAGACAACAATACTCACGAAGACTTCAATACAGGCACAGGCCACAAGTCTTTAAGTTATTATGTCCATTTCCACGGACAAACTCCATCTAACCTGTCAAGAAACGCAAACATGAACCTCCAAGAAGAACAGATAAATCCAAACACAAAATCAAACCAACGAATCCAATAAGGTCGTCCATGAAACTCAACCAGCTGAGACTGAAAACCTCACTGAAGATACCATTCTCACGCCAGATCAGTCTTAGTCGTCCAGCACCCCATACAGAAACTGATTCAGCAAACTTCACTTCAACCCTACAAGCGCCCAGTTTTTTCTTACCTCTTTTTTGTTGTTTTTATTGTTCGAGAGCATTTATCTATGAACACTAATCCATGTCTTTTTTTTTCACGTCTTCATTCGGGCACGGACACGGCAATTTCATTTGGTGTTCTGGGCTTGAAAGTGGGTTTTCTCAGGGTAATCCCCCCCAACAGACACACACAAGCAGCAGAATTTCTATTCAACCTAGGATCCATTGATTCCAGCTCTGAAAAGACTCGTCTTAACATAAGTTTAATGTATACTTAAAAACAATTATTGCCAAACCTCAAAATCTTCTAGTTTTTCTAACACGATCCAGAATTTAATTCTTTAAACCAGCTATTTACTTAATATCAAGTTAATCATGAAATCAGTCAACAGGTGTGAATATATTCAGTCTGTATTTCCCTCCTTCTCTCTACAACACCCCATGCCGACAGAAACTAGGGATATCTCAAGCCCTTGATACGAACAACAGAATAAGCCTCATCTTTCTCTAGCAGCTAAGTAACCATCCAGTTACGTTCTTCTTCTTTTGATCCCCAAGTCTCCCAATAGATTCGTCTGACGTTGCATAATAATTTTAATCAGCAAATATAATATCACCGCTAAATCACGGCAAATTAGAACACTAAGTGTTAAGTGACTTTAAATATTTAATCACGAAGTAAGGCGAGTGTGTGTGTTTTCTAATAACAAAGCCACATCGGACTATCTGCTGAGCCCACCTTGATTTTAGCGTTTTAAATCCGTAGACCAACCGCTGTACTAGCAGGGGACGCAATGAGGTGAAGAGAAATAGAAGTTTGTGACCGCCCCTGGTTATGTTTTACTCCTCCTCAGTAATGAAATTGTTTGTTTGTTTTTTGAATTTCGCGCAAAGCTATTCGAGGGCTATCTGCGCTAGCCGTCCCTAATTTAGCAGTGTGAGACTAGAGAGAAGGCATCACCACCCACCGCCAACTCTTGGGTTACTCTTTTACCAACGAATAGTGGGATTTACCTTAACATTATAATGCCCTCACGGCTGAAAGAGCAAGCATGTTCGGTGTGATGGGGATTCGAACCCGGATTACGAGTCGAGTGCTTTAACCACCTGGCCATGCCGGGCCAGTGTAATGTAATATACTTTAACCTAAACTCCTGTCACACTTTGTTGTTGTTTGTCTTCTTAGTTGGTCAGGCTAGAATTAAAGATTGGTGGTGTTGACTGCTGTTCTAATAGTCAAAAACTAGAGATAGCTAGTGCAGTTAGCCATTGTGCATCTTTTCTCAAATAACCGGAACAAACTTATCGAAAATTGAAATTTATGCAGTTGCAGAGTTATGTTTAACTTCAGAATAACATAAAAAAATTGTATTAATTGACAATCATATTTTACTGTGACTATTATTCTAGATTGATTGCGCATGAAAACGTTGCTTTTATATTTAGAAATAAGACGCTAGTTGTTGTATATATAATATATATGTATACATCGAAGAAATTCAGTACTGAATATAGTCATCTGGTGTTGTAAAATTCCATTTCCGATTTCAATGCGTTTTCTACCGAATACTGCCGAGACTCCTTCCACCATTATCGTTGTTGAAAAACAAGTTTCACCTAGAGAAATAAAGAGAGCGGGGTAGCGGAGTACAATTGGAGACAGCTGGTCTGTTTATCCTTGGTTCTTGGAGCGATTCGTGATGCAGTGGGCTTTATTTACCTGGTAAAAGTTTTATGCTGTAGACTACTGTTCTTTGTATGAAATGCTGCAGTTTACGGTATATTGTTATTTCAATTATATGGTTATATAAACTGTGTTACGAATATGATTCGTTTTATTGATGTTAAATTACTGTTTTAGCGTTACGGGTTACGCCATTCTTTTACTCTATGTTGAACTAACACAAATCTGTTGTGTACGTGACATTAATAGTACAGCATGACAGTGACATTTGATTTGAAACCCTTTTGTTTTTTTCTGTAAACAAAATGTTTTAATTATAGTCATTGTAGAAATTAGGTACTAATACATTTTTTATTAATAAGATGTCAGTAAACACTTTAAAGGTTAAGGTAAATGTTGAGAATTAGTTGTTGTAAATATACAAAGACGGCGATTGATTATGAGTTAAGACTGAAATTTAATAGTAACTTCGACAAGTTAAAGGTAGACACGATTACTTCAGCACATAGTAGTTTAATACAGCGATTTAATTGTTCAATTTGTTATATTTTATGTGTGAGGCTTAATCTTAACTTATTAATATATATATATATTTCTTAAACGTAAAATAGTTTTAAAATTATAGTATAAAGACTTATAAGTTTGTGTAGATAAGTTTGTATATTGTCAATCACAGTTTGAAATTAATGAAACTTTGATCACAAAAGTATGGTTAAATTAGTTTTTCATAAGATGTAATACAATAATTTGTTTCCATTGTTTAATAGTTGAGTAATATCTATTAGTGGAACTGGTACTATAATATAAATTGAACTTTATGTAAGTTTTTTAAAAAAATAATTAAGACATCTTGAATTATAACTTGTATGATACTGAGAGATATTTTGGATGGATTTTTGCAATAAATTATGCAGCAAGAGTTTTAAATAATTTTGTGTAGAAAAGTGTGTAAACTGTAGATTAACCTTAGTACAAAATTTGTCAACAAAATATGGATTTTTTTTGTGTATCCAATGCAAAACTGCTTGTATGTTTTTTATTTTGGAAAGAAACTGGAGTATGATTTAATATTTGTCAGTAATACAACTTTAATAATGTTTGCTGAAAATAAAAACGTTTTATGTATTTGGCCTAATGATGGCATATCCTAAGCCTAAATATTAATAATAATATGTGAAAAAGTTACAATGTACTTTTAGTGTCTGCTGTGAGCTGTATTTTCTATGTTTCAGTTTAGATTACTGAAGTAGTTAGAGAGTAGATGACATTAAGGTCAATTAAGCTTATAAAAGCAATTCTAGAATACCTAAAATAATCATGAAAATTACCTTTGTAAAGTGTGAAAAAATAAGGTAAAATTATAAATATGAAAATCAGTGAGACACTGAATCAGTTTTACTGTTGGTAGAATGCCAGTCATTTCATGGATCAGTATTAGTTATCGTGTATATTCAGTTACTCAGTTAGTCACAAAACTGTACAAGTATTTGCATGTTAGTCATAATGCATGAATGAGTAAACCTTTGCTAATAATGAAAACATAATTTGTGAACTTAAGCCTACAAGTGATAGGAGTCTGTAGTTTAAAAAACAAATAAACCAATTTGTTGTTAGAATATGGTCTAGACTTGGCCATATTTTTATCGTATAATTATAAAGAAGCAGTTCAAATAGAATAATGTGGAATTGTTTTGGTGAAAATGAAATACCAGTTTGTTCTGTTTCAACAATTTAAACAGAAAAGTGATTGAAGCTTTCCTAGAGAGAATGAAACAATTAAACAAAGGGATCAAGACAGGAACTTAGGAGAGAAGTTAAAACATAGAAATGCACTATTTAAAAACAAATAAAATTGTTATGAAGTTGGGTATAAGGGGCATCGATTAGGCTTAAGAGAGATGAGAAAGCAGCATTTCCTAAGGGATTGGAAGACTACAACACTAAGTCATTATCAAATTATTTATCATTGTAAAAACAATGATACTTTGCTACATGTTCCATAGGGCATTGTCAGGCCTGTGTGCTGTCTTTCTGTAACAAAAAAGTAATTTTCAAAAACTCCATGAAATTCTGAAAAATATTAATTGATTGAAATAAATGGGAAAAATAATAATTAATTTTTAGGATTGTTTAATTATTTCAGTAAAGTTTTCTCAAAGGAAAAAGAAAACATTTTCTCAATGTTTTATTCCAGTTAAAAGTCTTAGTTCTCAAATGTATTAGTAGAAAAAATGAAATTATAGAAATATGTAACATGTTAACTTCGTGAGATTATAAAATGCACTTGAACAATGGAAGATGACAAGGTTTATCAAAAAGTAAGTCAGTAAAACTATCTTGAATTATCTTATCTTAGACTTTTATGTAAAGGTTTTTGTGTGAATGTGTTACAAGCAAAAAACGAAAACCAGGGACTGTCTTGATAAAGAATACGGTTGATGTACTAAAATCTTCACCTGTCCCAATAGCTCACTGGCAAGTCTGGTTGGAACAGCATAGATAGTTCCTTGTGTTACTTTGTGGTTAATAATACATTTATGTTATTATTGTCCAATTGTTGAACAGTTAAATGTTGACACTGGAAAAAAATTTGTTTAGGAATGGAGGTTAGAATGATTCTCAGAAACTGTTGGCCTATCAGCTTGATTTTTACTAGCAAAGTGACAACATCTGCTCATAAAAGCATTTGGAAATATAAAATTTAAATTACCAATTTTCAATTTTCTTATCTTGTTTGAACTTTCTTTTTACATTTGAATTTTCCATAATGAGGTCATCCTTGATTTATGTTTTGTATTTTGATTTTTGAAAGCCTTAAGTAAGGAAACTTTCATAGAGTTAAAGGACTTATCTGGATTTTGTGAGTTAGTTTTAAGTTTGTTGGAATTCCTGGTAGAATTGTGTAGTAGACAAAGCAGTGGCTTAGTGGTAGACAAATGTGCAGGTTTTGAGTTGAAGTAATGTGATTGGTAGAATCCCTGAAGGTTCTGATTGGAAATCTTTTGTTATTTATTGTTTGTTTTATTGATATAAATATATTTTATGACAGAGGTGTATTTTATTTCAAAGTTTGCTGATGAAACTTAAGGTTATGGGAATAGCTCATTCTGCATCTGCTACAGAATGAATTACCATAAAGGAACTTCCAAAACAGATAATCCATAAAGAGCTATAAAGAAACTTCCAAATAATATAAAGTTCATAACCAGTACCTCTCTAGTATACTTTCTTCTTTTTTCAAGTGTTCTAACAGTGAGCCTGGACCCTAGATTATTTGTTATATTGTATCAACTGCTTCTTCAAAGTGTTCTAACAGTGAGCCTGGACCCTGGATTATTTCTTATATTATACCAACTGCTTCTTTAAGTGTTCTGACTGTGAGCTTGGACCCTGGATTATTTCTTATGTTGTACCAACTGCCTCTCTAAGTGTTTTTACAGTGTGCCTAGACCTTTGAATAATTTATTTTATTGTACTAATTGCTTGTTTAAGTGTCCTTACAGTACCAACTACTTCTTTCTAGTTAATAATACTTTGTTATTATGCATTCTGCTTGTGCTTGTATTTTAGTCAAAAATTCATTTCTAGTTATTAGTGATGTGGTCTCTATTCAATTATTATATAAAATTGTGCCAAATTTAAAAGGCTGTATCATAGAAAACCAAGAAAAATAAATATGAGCATAACAGATTAAAACAATTGGTTATTTAACGACTGATACAAGTGTAAGTACTTGTGTCCAGAGCTAGTTTAAATTATTGTGAGTCTAGTATCAGAAAAACTTGTTAGACATTAACTTTCACATGTTCTATTTATTTTCCCTTTTTTCACGTAAAATGGAAATGGTTAATTTAATAGTCTTGGAGTACCATTATTTTCTTCCTTTCATAGGTCAAAGAGTGCAAAAACAAATGCCAAAGTTCTCGAAAAAAAAAACCAAACATAATTAGTCCAATGGAAAAAAAAAGTTAACTTTCTGTAGCTGTGGCACTTTGAATTTTTCAGGCAGGATTGTAGTAAACCAATCAATGAAATCTTTGTTTCTCTCTTTATTAGTTATGGTTTTGTGCATTAGCAGCACCAAGCATGGGTGCATGTGTATCTGATTCAAGTTTATTACTCATCAGGATCTCTACCAACCTACCCTCAAAATGAAATTATTTTAATGTAGAATTAGAGTAAATTAACTTATGAAACTTTTTGGAGATGGTGTAAGTTAAGTGTTTGTACTTGAAAAAAAACCCACCAAAACTCAGAACTGTTCTAAGAGCTGGTTTGCTGCAGCTAATAAAAATAATTAAATAAACCTGCACAAACTAAGTACACAAAACAAGCACACACAGATTTTTTTTCTTTTGTTTATATTAAAATGGTTCTGGAGATTCATTACATCATGACATCCATGATGCCTTAGCCAGTTATGATGTGTCTCATGGTTGTGCATCACAACAATAACCCTGCAGCATTGTTTTCATTGTGAAAAGCTTTATCATGTTGCTATCATGTTTAAATTGTACCCTTCCTCCATAATACTTTCCATAATCCATCTAATGTAAGTGAATGAGTTTCCCAGTACTTGTTCGAACAGTCTGATTGCATGGAAGTTCATTGATATTTCATTTGACAGTTTCTCCAGTATGTCTTCAAATGGAATACCATTATTACACATTTCATTCTCCAGTTGCTTCAGGTATTCAGTAGTTGAATGTATGTGATATGGAAACAACATGTGTTGGTTCTAAAGATGGAAATCTCAATTATGTAACATGCCATTGACTGCAACATGTTAGAAATATTTCCCTTTACTGCTCTTTACTCATCACAGCTGTAGTATGACTTATTGCAGGTCTCCTACTAAATTGTGCTGGTACCCTAGTTTGATCCAGTTTCCTTTATTTTCTGATGCTATTAAGTACAAGGAATATCACTGTCTTTGTAATTCTAAATCTTTGAACTAAACATGATCTGAGTATACAAATATACTATCAGGTCATCCCTTAAGTAATGTCCAATTTTAGGTTCAGAAAAAGAGAAAGTATTTCAAATGCTTTTAATGTTATTTAACAATAACGTGTGTTCTATTATTATTAATTACTTCCTGTCAACAATTCACAAGTTTCTGAATGCCACTTCTATAAAATTCTTGGGGTTTGGAGAAAAATAATGTAGAGAGGGCAGTTTTGACATCTTCATGTGTTACAAGTTCTTTCCCATCAAGATAGTTCTGCAAACTTTGGAATAGATGATAATCAGATGGGACAAGGTCTGGACAATAAGGAAGATGTGGAAGTTTTTCCCAGTCTAGCTCTTCAGTCTTTGCAGATGTGATCCTTGCTGTATGGGACCATGCATTATCTTGGTGTAATGCAACACCTTTATGATTGATGAAAGAAACCCTCTTTTCTTTCAGTGCAACATTCAAGTGCTCTAACTGTTGACAACAAAAGTCTGATATAATCATTAAATTGTCAAATTGAGTGGCAATAACTCAAAGTGGATCACACCAACAATATCTCACCAAATGCTTAACAAGACTTTTCCAAGGTGGAGGCCCATTTTGGGTTGTGCTTTAGTCAGTTTACCTGCACTGAGCCATTGTCTGCACTGCTTAACATTTTTATAAAATATCCATTTTTCACCTCCAGTCACTAACCTGTCCAACAAAGGTGAGTTATATTCATGAGAGTGCAGAGTAGTGCAAATGTCTACTCTTGCTTTAAGGTTGGCTTCTGTACAATCACGGGGGACCCATTTTCCAAGTTTTGACCCCTTTCCTAGCTGTTACAGATGACGGTGAACTGTTGAATGGGTTGAATTAAGCTTCTGTGCTAGTCCTTCAACTGTTACAGCACAATCTTCATCAAGTGCAGCCATCAGCAAGTCATCATTAAACTCAACAGGATGTCCTGAATGTGGTGCATCACTTAAACTGTAGTCACCTGGTCTGAACCTCTGAAACCACCTTCGATGTTTTCTTTTACTGAGACTTCGCACCATAAACATCTTGAATGTTTTTTGTAATTTCTGCTGCACTATTGCCTTTCTTTAACTCATAAAGCATTATATGTCTAATGTCCTCCTCAGACACATCCATCTTCATAAGGGTTTATTTGATTAATGATCTGAAAAAGTGGAGTTGGGTTAGTTTCTTTTATTTGTCTGAACATTTTTATATATGTCCTACTACATATTTTAGTCATTAAAGCTTTCTACAAAGACAGAAATAATAATGCATGTTCTCTATTAAAATTTTGGACATTACTTATGGGATGACCTTATACATATGAAAAGGCTGTTGTATACCCTTCATTAAAGCAGCCATTTTTTGGTGGTGTTACACTACCTTCAATATGCCATAAGATGTCAAAACGTAATTTTGAATATGCAAATCAGCAAACCACAACCAGAGCCAATATAAAGTCTCAATTACATTTTGACATTTTATGGCATATTCAAGGTAGTGTAACACCACCAACAAATGGCTGCATTGAATATGTTGAATATGCTGTGTTGAATTGCACACGCATAAGGTTGTGGTTTGCACGTCTGACCCCCATTTGTTTACATAGGGATAATGTACAAACAAACTGTACAGTCTCACAGCTAAGAAGTCAAGTGACTGAACATGCACATAAATTAATGGTGATCTGAAATTTTTACTTTGACTGACACGTGACTAAATAAAGGCTGTCTGGCTCACTCATATCTGTATCTGTATTCTTGTTTAAGGTGTTTCAGTAACTAATAATACTCATATCTGTGTTCTTGTTTTAGGTATTTCAGTTACTAATAACAATCATATCTGTGTTCTTGTTTTAGGTATTTCAGTTACCAATAACAATCATATCTGTGTTCTTGTTTTAGGTATTTCAGTTACTAATAACAATCATATCTGTGTTCTTGTTTTAGGTATTTCAGTTACTAATAACAATCATATCTGTGTTCTTGTTTTAGGTATTTCAGTTACTAATAACAATCATATCTGTGTTCTTGTTTTAGGTATTTCAGTTGCTAATAACAATCATATCTGTGTTCTTGTTTTAGGTATTTCAGTTACTAATAACAATCATATCTGTGTTCTTGTTTTAGGTATTTCAGTTACTAATAACAATCATATCTGTGTTCTTGTTTTAGGTATTTCAGTTACTAATAACAATCATATCTGTGTTCTTGTTTTAGGTATTTCAGTTACTTATAACAATCATATCTGTGTTCTTGTTTTAGGTTTTTCAGTCACTAATAACGATCATGAACACTTTAGAACTACACCCTTGTGCAAATTAATTGAAACAAATGGTCATTTTACAATATTTTTAGCATGGCGGCCATTGTAGGCTCGCTGGACCCACTGATTTCCTTTAATAGTCATTTTTTCACACTGACGGAATCATTAGCTGTGTTTTGCAGTATGGTTGATCTATTTTTGGGATATATGACAAAATTTGAGGAATATTACGTCATTCAAAATTGCATTAGACTTTCTCAAAAATGAGGCTTTTTGTTTTACTGCTAATCAGTTGTCTTTCAGCCATCATACACAATGGACGTGACTCCTAGAAAGCATACAAAGATTGTGACATTGCACGAGCACACCGGCATGACTTGTAGGGAAATTGCGGACATTGTTGGTGTTAGCCTATCGACCGTCAGCCGTGTGATCAAGGCCAAGGTGAGTACCGGATCTATTAGTCTGAAACGTAAAGAAAGATGTGGCCAAAAAAGGAAAACAATTCCAAAAGACAATGCATATGTGGTTAGGGAGAGTGTGAAAGATCCATGGAAGACAAGTGATGCCATAAAAAGAGATTTGGAGGTCAAAGGAATAAAAGTCAGCTCTTCAACGGTTCGTCGTAGGCTTATTGATGTCCATCGAAGGACAAGGAGACCAGTCAAAAAACATCTTCTTACCAACTCAATAAAGAAAAACGGTATCAATGGGGTCTGAAATACAAAATCTGGACGCAAGAACAATGGAGGAAGGTGTTATTTAGTGATGAGACTAATTTTTTCGTACAGGGTCAAAGAAGTCTGCATGTTCACAGATCTGCAGGTGAGAAACTTCGAGAATCTCACATCAATCAGTTCATAAAACATCCCTTGAAGAAGTTTTGGGGCTTTTTCAGCTACTATGGCATTGGAGACTTACATATCGTAGAAGGTATGATGCGAGGACCTCATTACATCAAAGTTTTGCAGAGAAGAGTCATTCCAGAATTGAGAAAGAGATTTCCAGATGGTTCTAGCATTTTTCAGCAAGATCTGGCTCCGTGCCACACATCGAAACTTGTGAAGAATTTTATGACTACAACACGAATAAAGGTGCTGGACTGGCCTGGAAACTCTCCAGACTTAAATCCTATTGAAAATCTTTGGGCAATTTGTAAAGAAAGACTTTGGGGAAAAGACTGTACTATGAAAGATAAGCTAATTGAGGCCATAATTGAAGTGTGGTACCACGATCCAAAAATTAGTAAAGATTGCAGTCAACTCGTGTACTCGATGCCAAAACGGATTAATGATCTTTTGAAAAATATAGGCGGTCATATCATGCATTAATTTGTGAGTAACTTTTGTTCCAAAAATTAGTAAAGATTGCAGTCAGCTCGTGTACTTGTTGCCAAAGCGGATTAATGATCTTTTGAAAAATAAAGGCTGTGAGTAATTTTTAGATTCTCAGAAATAAAACGCAAAAAATTGAAAAAAAATCATAATTTTCCGTCTTGTTTAAATTAATTTGCACAAGGGTGTACTTCCATGAACTTACCTGATCTAACGTTATTCATCCTCTAAATGACATCCATGTTAAAACATTGAAAATATAGCTTACGACAGTAATTAGAAAGACATATATAAAGTCATGATGTGATCTTTAGTTGTTTTTTTATTTTTGCAGCACATAAAATTAAACCTTTGAAAATTCTACAACTAGAAATTGTTAGGAGATTTTAGTGTCTGTAAGAGTGTAATCTATAATCACAGTTATATACACAGGAACAAAACCACAAACTTTTAGAGTCCTGTTATGTATAGTAGTAAAATAATCCACCTTCAAAAGGCTTAGCATGGCTAGGTGATTTAGGAGTTCGACTCGTAATCCAAGGGTTGTGGGTTCAAATACTTGTGACACAAAGCATATTTGGAGTTATGAGGAATAGAATCAACAAACTTCAGATTGTTAGTTGAACCCCCAATCACCTGGCCATGACAGGCCTTTATTAAAAAAAAAAAAAGACATTTGGTTTTTCTGTCCCTATTAAGACATGTATGAGTTAACACGTGAAAGTTAAGTTTCATGTTATGTATTTCTGTACTTTTTTTTAATTTAGAGTAAAAAATAGTTTCACTGTAAGTGGTGTGGTTGGTTACTTTATCTATTAAAAAGTTACCAGTGTTTATTTTTAGTTCAGTCAGTGAACTTTTTGGATAGCCAAATGTGGTAATAACATTAAATCTGGAGTAGGTTTGTTTATCTTTTGAATTGACTCTGTTAGAAACTGGCCTTAAAAACTAACGTGTGTGTGTGTGTGTGTATATATATATATATATATATATTAATTGGTAGTTTATCTGGTTTATCTAGAAGATACTGTTGTTAGAATACTTGAATCAGTATCTGTTATTTAAAAATAAGAAACCCAGGCTGATATAGATTACAGACCTCTTGAGTGGTTAACTTGTTCAATGAAATTATAACCTCTTTATACATGCTTCCAGTATTTTTCCTTCCACGAGCAACAACACACTACTTGGATGGCTTAAGATGCTGATGAACCAAGTTCCTTTTTAACCATAATTAATGTTATTCCAATAAAAATTATTATCAAACTTCTAATATCTTGCATGCATTACCTTGGATTTATTGTAATTAAAAACTATATTCCATTTCTTGTTGATGAGAAACCCACTTGAAATAAAAAATGTATATCTGAATGGCTGGTATGGGTATTAACACTTTCATTGATAAACAGAGAACAGTGTTTTGACCTTCCCAGGTCATATTCATCTTTGTTAACCTGTTAACATAGTTCTGAGCTAATCAGTAAAAGTGTTAATACCCATACCAGCCATTCTGAGATTCATTTCTATGTTCCATTTATCTGTCCAACTCACCAAATAATCCAAACTTGTTTTTGTAGGGCAGTATCTTCGTTCTCACAGTCACAATATATAAAATATTAACATCTGAATAATTTATTGAATATTACTTCATCTCCATCATTCACATAATTTGAAAAGAACAAAAGTCCCAACAATGAGTCCTGAGGTAGCCCACTCTTAACATTAACCCAGTTTGACTAAAGTCTGTTGTTTTAAAAGGTTGAAATCAAAGTATTGATGTAAATATATATAATTAAAGTACATAAATGATCACTGTTTCTGGACATCAAAATATATTGTGTCTGTTTTGAGACTGTTGACAGTCTCACAGTGTTTTAATTATAACAGTGTATAACAACACTACCTTATTAATTCCATCCAGTTTTCTATATGAGCCAACCTATTCTCCACATCTACAAAACATTTACAAGCCTTTTATGTGGTACCTTGTTAAACACTTTCTGAAAATCTAAATATGCCAAATCCACACATTTACCCTAATCTACGTAAGCAGTAATCTCTTCAAAGAATGTCAAAAGATTAGTAAGACAATAATTTTCACTAGTAAAACCACATTGACTATCAAACAGAATTTTTAACTTGGTCAACTGACTTTACAAGAAATCTTTTGACTCGCAAACTTTCCCACAACTGATGTAACATTAGTAGGTCTACAATTACTGTAAAAGGTTTTTATCACCTCCCTTTGAAAAGAGGAGTTACATTAGCCTACTTTTAATATTCTGTCACCTGCCCACTGTTCAAGGACTTAAAAAAAATAGTAGTAAATAGCTTGCATATTTAGGATGTAACCTGCTTCAAAACCCTTGGGGAAATTTTTTTGCTTGGAAACTTTTATTATTATTTAAATTTTCCATTTTTTTATTAACAAGTTCAGAATCAATGTGATCATTTTGTGTATATCTACCAACTGTTCAGGATGATCATTGTTTCTTAGATCTTCATAAGTAAATATTAAAGAAAAAGTAAAATTTAATAACTCGGCCATCTCATAGTCATTAGGTGTGAGTCTTTCTGCATCATACTTCAAAGTCTGGACTCAGTCCTAACATTTTGATTGATGTTCTACTTCTTAAATTTACATTACTTTATTTTCTATTCTGTACCTTGTGTGTAAGTCAACTTTGTTATGACTTGTATTTTTATCTGTCAAAATATGTTGGAAAGAATGATTAAACAGGGCTGTCAATGCATAAAGCATTTATTTTAAGAGACATTTTGTTCTTTGAGTTGTAAATTTGTTTGAATGTTAAGTAATAAATGTTTATTTGTCATCTCTAAATTTTATCAGAACATTTTTAGAGGAAAAGATAAATGGTCATAATGAAAAATAGCAGCTGTTAAATGTTAAAAATAATTTGAGTGTCAGTAAAGGATGGTTATGTGATTGGAGAGTGGTGTTTGAATTTAGCATCAATAAAGGGTGGCCATGTGATTGGAGAGTGGTGTTTGAATTGAGTATCAATAAAGGGTGGCCATGTGATTGGAGAGTGGTGTTTGAATGGAGTATCAATAAAGGGTGGCCATGTGATTAGAGAGTGGTGTTTGAATTGAGTATCAATAAAGGGTGGCCATGTGATTGGAGAGTGGTGTTTGAATTGACTATCAATAAAGGGTGGCCATGTGATTGGAGAGTGGTGTTTGAATTGACTATCAATAAATGTTGGTCATGTGATTTGAGAGTGGTGTTTGAATTGACTATTAATAAAGGGTGGCCATGTGATTGGAGAGTGGTGTTTGAATGGAGTATCAATAAAGGGTGGCCATGTGATTAGAGAGTGGTGTTTGAATTTAGCATCAATAAAGGATAGCCATGTGATTGGAGAGTGGTGTTTGAATTGAGTATCAATAAAGGGTGGCCATGTGATTGGAGAGTGGTGTTTGAATTGACTATCAATAAATGATGGTCATGTGATTTGAGAGTGGTGTTTGAATTGACTATCAATAAATGATGGTCATGTGATTGGAGAGTGATGTTTGAATTGACTATCAATAAATGATGGTCATGTGATTGGAGAGTGATGTTAGAATTGACTATCAATAAATGATGGTCATGTGATTGGAGAGTGATGTTTGAATTGACTATCAATAAATGATGGTCATGTGATTGGAGAGTGGTGTTTGAATTGAGTATCAGTAAAGGGTGGCCATGTGATTGGAGAGTGGTGTTTGAATTTAGCATCAATAAAAGGTAGCCATGTGATTGGGAAGTGATGATTGAAAATAGTGTGTTAATAAAATATGACCATGTGATTGGAGAGTGATATCTGAGTTGAGTGTCAATGAAAGATGGTTGTGTGATTGGGAAGTGGCATTTGAAGAGCATTTGATCTGTGATAAATTTGTGAGAACATTGGAATAATGAACTGTTTTCAAGCTAAAATAACTAGGATTTTTTTCTTGTGTCAGTAGTAATTACAATTTTATTCAGTTTTTTGTATCACGAAGTTTCATTTCTGTCTATAGAATGATAAAAGAATTTCTGCAATAAGCTTACATATTGTCAGTGAAGCTCACGTCTCTTTTTATAATTATTTTTATGTGTATATGCCATGTATCAGAGAGTGTTTTATGTTGGAGAGGACAAACTGATTATGTTTTATTTTCTACATAGTTTCCTCATGTTGGTGTCTGAAAATGGTCAGTTTCTTCCCTAACTGATCAGACCAGTCCTTATCTTGAATGTGTAGTCAGTCAACGTATCAATTGTACTTGAGAAGTGAGTATTTGTAGTACTATTTCAATAAACAGTTATCTTATAATGAGATGAAGTTCTAAAGTGATTTGAAAGGATTTTTTGAAATCTAGTGTGAGTTGTCATCAGTGTTGTACAATCATTACTGTACTTTTTGTTAATTGGAATTTTTGGTTACTAAAAATCTTTATAGTTAGTTTGTTTTTCTGCAACTTCAAAAACTCCAATTTTACAAAAATAACAAGTATGTTCATCATAATTTTTGCATTATCTTAGTAAATAAAAATTAGTTTACAATATTTAACTGGAATTTTGTTTTCATTTGTACAATTCATGTATTATTCTTGATGTTAATGTTTGTTGAACCTGTTATGTTACAAATTACCTATTTTTTGAGTGTGTGTGTGTGTGTGTGTGTGAAAGTTAGACATAAACAAGAGATAACTGACAAAGGAAAACTTAACAAACAAAAAAACTGGTTCTGTGTTAAAAAAAAACTAAATTGTGTTAACCCAGTATCGGTTCAGAGTAGGCTGTTTCCTGTATGTACATTGATGTAGAAAGCAGAATTGAAACATGATTTTCTAGGTCTACAGAGGTCAAATTCCTTTGAAGTGTAGACAGAACTCTTTGTATATCTTGTGGTGAATACATGATATCTCCAAATTTAGAGCAGCCATAATTTTATTGTGAAAATTTATAACAGAAATAAAAAAAAGCTGATAATATTATGTCAACCCTCTATTTCATGTTGTAAGATACAGCTAACAAATACATCTTTGTTGCTTAATATGCATGTGAATGCCTTAGGTCTGTATTTCAATGCTGTTACTTCCAGGAAACTGTCTAACTAAACTGCATAATTATTGTTCTTGGTTTCTTGTTTGAACAATAATATTTTTGGATAATGTACCTATCTATAACTTACTGAAATATATTCTGCAAAAACATATTTTTGTACTGTAGACCTATTTAAGTAAGAAATTCAAAGACAATACTTTTTTTTCTACATTTTCATAATGTATGCGGTAGAGAGCTAACACACTTATTTTTTCTTGTGTGAAAATAATACTGTAAAGTACAGTTTAGAATAGATAAACTATCTAAATGTGGTTTGGAGGAGTAGCTTTAAGTGTATCTTTTAAACAGTCATAACATAATGAACATAAAACTGTTTACTTCCAACAATTATTCTACAACTTAAGTAACTATACATGTGCACAAAACTGAAGTTAGACATCTCAGCCTTGAGGCTGTAGAAATGACATCAGGTAATACAATACTAACAAACACACATGAGAACATAAACTTTAAGTCTGACATTTCTTACATTCAGACTAATTCTTAAAGAAATTCACCTACAGTGTATCTGATATGTCTTAGTGAATACAATATAGTGAATGAAATTAAAATCATATAGTATGCAGTTTGTCCTTGAACTTTGTGTAAATATCTTTGTTACTCATGCTAAGCAACATAGTGAATGCTAACGATGTGTTAACTTATGTGATTGTACTAGAAACAGAATATGTCCGATAAAAACATTTACAAAAGAAAACTGTAGGTTTAGGAAGTAATGATTGTAAGGTGTCTCTAGGTAACAAAACTAGCTGATAACACTATGTAACACAAATTTTGTTTCAGGATAGTATGTGTTATTTCTTAATTGCTTAAGTTGTAAAAGTACAGAAAATGGCTTATTCCATTCAAACTTTCCTTTTGTTACCTGGATAATGAAATTTAGAAATTAACCTATTTTATATGTAAAAACAGGCAAATTTGCACATTTTCATTTACATAAGGTCTGAATAAAACAACATATTTGGGACTGTAATGTAAATCACTGTCATGTATCAGCCCCCAAATATAGTTTCCCATCATATTTTTGTTATATGATCCCAGGTCACAAAAGCAAAGTTTGAAGAGAAAAATCGGTGTGTTCCATTTATTTTAGGCATAAGCAATTGGGAAATAACACTTTATGTCCAGGAACAAGAAAAAGTAAAAAATTTGTTACATAGTGTTATGTAGTACCATTGTTGCATAGTGTTATGTAGTACCATTGCTACATAGTGTATTGGAATAATGTTTTATTTTTTGTGTCTTGAGGCCTTCAGCATATTTACTTGAAGCTCAAGACATATGATACTATAATATATTGTTGGCAATTAATTATCCCATGTTTTGCAAAGACAAAGTGAACATAGGAATGTGGGATATCTTTTATAAAATTGTTTGTTAAGAAAACACAACTGTGGTATTTCAGCTTTAAAAAAGTAACTTTTTTGTCTTTGTACCACATATGAATTACTTTTTAAATTATTGTTCCAACCAGTACTGTTGTCTGAAGATCTCTGAACTGGTTTTATTCTCTTGATTTTCACAAAACCAATTAAATATTTAATGAAGGGAGTGCCAACAAATTGTAATCTGTTGGATAGAGAACCCCAGTGAAAGTTGTGCAATTATAACCAATAAAGATGCTGTCAACTGCCAATCTAGTTTTTATTATGTTGAAATAGCTTCGTTAGGGCCGTGGCTTTGGATTACCTTGTGATTAGGTTTGTTAATGCTTTGGCCTTTAAATACCTTGTGATTAGGTTTGTTAATGCCCTGGCCTTGAAATACCTTGTTGTGATTAGGTTTGTTAATGCCCTGGCCTTGAAATACCTTGTTGTGATTAGGTTTGTTAATGCCCTGGCCTTGAAATACCTTGTTGTGATTAGGTTTGTTAATGCCCTGGCCTTGAAATACCTTGTTGGAATTAGGTTTGTTAATGCCCTGGCCTTGAAATACCTTGTTGGAATTAGGTTTGTTAATGCCCTGGCCTTGAAATACCTTGTTGAAATTAGGTTTGTTAATGCCCTGGCCTTGAAATACCTTGTTGGAATTAGGTTTCTTAGGGCCCTGGCCTTGAAATACCTTGTTGGAATTAGGATTGTTAGGGCCCTGGCCTTGAAATACCTTGTTGGAATTAGGATTGTTAGGGCCCTGGCCTTGAAATACTTTGTGATTAGGTTTGTTAGGGCCCTGGCCTTGAAATATCTTATGATTAGGTTTGTCAATGCCCTGGCTTTGGAATACATTTAATATACAATGTTTGATTGTCTAAGAAAAGGAAAAAAAAATGGCATGCTGGATTTACAAAATAATTTTGATTATTTAGGCATTCAAAAAAATTGAACTTCATGTTTTTTTTTTTTTTTATTTGTATTAACAACAGACTTAAAATTGATAGTTTTGTATGAATTGTTTTATTTAATTACTGAAAAGCTTGAAAGGTTCTGGAATATTTTTAACCTGAGAGTGTATAAGTCTGAATCTAAGTAAGGAAGTGAGTGTGATTCAATCCATAAGTGGGTTAGTCTGTGTGTATCTAAGTAAGGAAGTGAGTGTGTTTCAATCCATAAGTGGGTTAGTCTGTGTGTATCTAAGTAAGGAAGTGAGTGTGTTTCAATCCATAATTGGGTTAGTCTGTGTGTATCTAAGTAAGGAAGTGAGTGTGTTTCAATCCATAAGTGGGTTAGTCTTTGTGTATCTAATTAAGGAAGTGAGTGTGTTTCAATCCATAAGTGGGTTAGTCTGTGTGTATCTAAGTAAGGAAGTGAGTGTGTTTCAATCCATAAGTGGGTTAGTTTGTGTGTATCTAAGTAAGGAAGTGAGTGTGTTTCAATCCATAAGTGGGTTAGTCTGTGTGTATCTAAGTAAGGAAGTGAGTGTGTTTCAATCCATAAGTGGGTTATAGTCTGTGTGTATCGAAGTGAGTGTGTTTCAACCAGTAAGTGTGTTATAGTCTGTGTGTATCGAAGTGAGTGTGTTTCAACCAGTAAGTGTGTTATAGTCTGTGTGTATCGAAGTGAGTGTGTTTCAACCAGTAAGTGTGTTATAGTCTGTGTGTATCGAAGTGAGTGAGTATGTTGCAAATGGCAGTAGTCAGTACTACCTTGTGGCCAAGGCATGGTTTTCTTGGACATTGTTTTTCATGTCACATGCACATTATAATACTGATTTCTCATCTTTTCAGAGACTGTATTTTGGAATATGTATTGTACATGAATAAATATGGTGCCTGGACTATTTGTTTTCAATGAGAAATAGTGCTTTATCAACCAAGCTGGTTTATAAATTTTAAAAGTTTATGGAAGTTACAGGCATGTTTGACTGGGATGAAGGAGACCGCTTTTCATTTGAAGACAGTGATCGTTTCGAGGAAGACTCCCTCTGCTCTTGGATAAGTGAGCCAGAAAGTCTTTGCAACAATTGGCGTGGGTGGAAGAAGCCAAATGGAAACAGTTGTGGCTCATCAGGCTATTTTTGTAGTAAGGGCAGGTCCATTTCTCAGGAAGATAATTATATTTTAATTTTTTGTATTAAAAAAATATCATTTACTTGTATCTTTGCATTGCTGTAGATTAATTATTTGTGTAAAAGTACACAAAGACAACCTCTGTACAACATGTTAAAAGTATGTAATAATAATGTATTTTTTACTATTTATGAGCTTGTTTGTTGTCACCAACCCAGTAACCATGAAGAAATAATACTATATCTGAATTTACCAGTGTTATCTACATGAAACTTGGCAAGCTTTCATTAATCACTACATTGTCTTAGGCAATCATATAGAACATCCAATAACTATTGTAATTCAATTTAGCTGGTTTTCTAGATTAGCAGGGTTGGGGGTATTCACAAAATAGAGATAAAAGGAAGTGTTGTGTGAGACACTGCAGGAATATTAGGAGGGGCTGGCTTATCAGTATCTATAGTATGAATGCTGAAGCCCATAATGTGATAGAAAGAAAAAGTGAAATGGGGAATAGAAAGTAGAGATGAGTCATGATGAAGATAAGTAGTGAATGACAATTTAATATTTGATTTGAAACTAAGTAATTACAACTTAGATAATATTAAAATCTGAACTGTAAATTACGTTGTAGTGTGATGTTATTCACTTAAGTTCATTGTAAAGTAGTTTGTTGGGATGTACACTTTTAGCTCACTTGTGTCCATATTAATGAAGCCAAAATAGATTATTGTCTGATATTTATATTTTTTTCTGAAAATATTGATTTTCTTCTGTCAATGTTTAAACTAAAGGGTGTAACTCAGATTCATTGTTGGAGTAAAAAAAATGATTTTTTTTCCTTGCATTTATGGTATAATATGAGAAGTAATGAAATAGCATTACAATACTTTTCTAGTATAATGTATAATAGTTGTAAGAATGTTTGTTTGTTTTTTACTATTAGTTGAATGTTAACTTTCTCATTACTGCCCACTTTTAGAAGAACAACACTTGACCTTAGTTGAGCTAGCAGCACGACAGGTTGCTGCACATATTCCTTTTGAAGTTGTTGAACGAGTTTATCCACCAGTACCAGAACAACTTCAGCTTCGTATAGCATTCTGGAGTTTTCCAGAAAATGAAGAGGATATAAGGTATAACTTATTTTGGATAGTTTTTTTAGGAAAAGAAATGAAAGATAATTAGTAAATGTTGGGACATCTTTTCCGTTGTTTGATTTTTCTTGTCTCAATATAAGTTTGTTGTTTTTTTCTGATTTTATACAGGAGCAGAGGTTGAAATAATAATGATCAGTCACTGAGTTACTATTAAAGTTTTAAAAATTCATATACAATTTTAAAATTTAATTTAAGTGTAATTTTTCCTTATAATTCAAATAAGATGTTATAAGATAATTGGCAGTAAATGGACTCACTGTGTCAAAGCAAAGTTCAGGAATTTGGGATAGAATTTATTTCCCAAAATGAGTCTTGGAAGTGGTTCACTTTCAGCCCTATATTAATATGGGATAATTTAAAAAAATTACTTGCTGTAATTTGGAAATTCTCTGCACTAAACACCATCAATCAGAATATACTTGGGTATTTAGGAAATTGTTTGGTTTTTTAACATTTATATACAAAGTTTAAATTTGTTATTTTAACCTCACAATGTCACCACGTTCCACATACTCACTTCTGATTGTTTTCATTGCAAAAGGCTCCCTCATAAGGCTGTCATGTCAAAAGCATCACATTCCTCTCTGCATGCATTACATAATCCATCAAATGTACAAACACATTGGTTACCCATATCAAGAGTCTAATCACACAGAAATCCATATGAATTTCAGTAATTTAACTTGTATATTAATTAAGATGAACACCTATTTCATTGTACAGCTGCTTTATGTGTGCATTGTTTGAATGGACAAGTCTTAGAACCAGTTTGTATCAATTTTCCAGGTGGATATCTTTCTTGATTAAGGTGTATATTGTTGAATGTGTCATTTATATAGCCTGAACAGTTTATGCAACATCATAATACCTACAAAACAACAAACAATATTAAAAGTCCATCCCACCAGCTGTGGTTGTCATGGGGCTGGCTGATTTGCATACTCAAGATTGTTATAATGTGTGACCCTTATGCAGATTTATGTATAAATTTAATCATATCGTAAGAATTTTTGTGTTAGTTTTTTTCTATGGATACAATATTTATATCTCTGCCCTTAATATTTTGTCATGTCAAATGGTTGTTCACTCAAGTGCATAAATAACATGTTGGCACTGTTATAGGTTATTTGCTCATTTCAGTTTATTAAAATAATTGAACTTCGATGTAATCAATTTACATAATCACTGATTGCATGTGAAAATATGTGAAGTGAAGGTATGTTTATAGATAATTTAATAAAAAAAAGACATTTTTAATAACCACATCAGACTGACATGTGTAAGTTAAATTGTATAATTTGAAATATCTTTCTAGGTTAATTGATCTGCTTATATTTTAAAACCACTGAATATCTGGAACAGCATGAACCAATATAGCCAGACTTCATTAGCTCACTGTTCGTGAGCTTTGAAGTGATCCTGTATTGGTGAAGTATTATTGACTATAATTTCGAATTTATTATATGTACATACCTGAAGTGTTTCAAACTTGTAGTGTCATGTACAAGTCTGTTTTATACAAAACATGAGGTAACTTAAAAAGCTATTTGCACTTGATATTTCTGAATTGATAACACTATGTAACAAAATTTTTACTTCTTGTTCCTGGGCAGAAAGTGTTATTTTCCAATTGCTGGGAGGGTATAACTAAAACATGATGGGAGACTATATTTGGGGGCTGATACGTGAAAATAATTTAAATTACAGTCGTAAATCTTCAGAAACTACTCACTTCTAAACATTTTTGTATAACTTCAGTGTAAATACATGTAAATCTTGATTCATATGTTGTTTTATTCAGAACTTATGTAAATGAAAATGTGCAAATTTGCCCATTTTTACATAGAAAATATGTTAATTTCTAAATTTTGTTATCCAGGTCACAAAAGCAAAGTTTGAAGGGAATAATGGCCATTTTCTGTACTTTTACAACATAAGCAATTAAGAAATAACACATTATTCAGGAACAAAATTTGTGTTACATAGTGTTATTTAGATATGACTGGGACTGTGATAAATCAGAGAGCAAGATAATACTCATGGAAAGAATGAAGATACTTTGTTGATAAGTCAGAGAGCAAGATGATACTCATGGAAAGAATGAAGATACTTTGGTGATAAGTCAGAGAGCAAGATGATACTCATGGAAAGAATGAAGATACTTTGGTCCATTCCTCAGTTTGCACAACCAATGAAACATCTAAGATACACAGCTACAGTACTTTTCAGTATATTTATATATTTTGTGTGTGTTATCTATTCTCCTTAACCACCAACTCTTGCTAAGTTAGTAATGTAGGGTAAAAATGAATAGTTAATATCTCTGATGTTGAATGTATAATACCCTGTTCATGACATTATAAAAGGTTGTCACATGCACACATTGGCACCCACCAGTGCACATGGAGTTAAACTGACTTTACGTAGTAATGGATCCATGCTTCTTCAGTGCTTTTGGATCAGTGCAATAAAGAATTATGTAATGGCACTATAGCTGTGTTTCATGTATTATTGTAATGAAGTTGTTGCTTACAGCCGACTTTGATAATTTATCTGTTCTGTTCAGTGGTCCCTCGGTGTGGATTCCTGTATGCAGTGAGGGGACCTCCCAGGGAAGGTTCTGTTCTTTCACTTTACCTCCTCTATGATCTAAACATCCACCCATGTGGTTGGTGTGCGTGGCGACCAGTGAAGGGGAGGAGAGGATCCTGGTGGTTGACGGGTCCAATCCTAACACACCACTTTGGCCTTGAATTCCTGTGGACGGGCGGCCTTTGGGTGGCCCCCCTTGGGTCAATCAGCTGGTCCACTTGGGCTAGAGTCAACCAAGTACCAGTGTTGGAAGTTCTCAAAGGGTGTTGTGGACATTGTGTCTGATGCTGGTGTTTGGGTATAGTGCTCACGAAACCCTGATGTTGTTGCAATGTTCTTGCATGACATTGTAGTGCATCCCCTCGAAGGGCTGCATGGTGGGTGGAGTCAATGAGTACTGAAATTTTCCTTTTTTTTATAGTCCTCCTACAAAAAATTTAAATAAAATAGTGAAAAAGCACTCAATAGGTAAACGACCACGTCTTGAAGACTCTGAGCAGCAATCTTCAACATCTGTAACTCACGTACCTCATTTTCTTATATTACATTCTCTTTCAGAAAAACCTTTAGGGCAAATGTCATCCTTTTTTATTCAGAAGGGACTAGAGGGACTTGCTGGCTCTCCAAAGTCAGTAAAGAAGCTTTGATCTGGAGACATACTGGTTGAAACATCCACATCCCAACACAGTGAACTCCTCTTGAATTCAAAGGCAACTGGGGATGCACCTATTGAGGTTACCCCTCATGCGATCTTGATTTCATCATGAGGAGTTATTGTTGAGAGAGATTTGAAGAACGTCCCTGAGTCAGAGATTCTCACTGGTCTCTCCACTCAAGGAGTTTCTGCAGTGAGGTGCATCTCCACTCGCAAAGATGGAGCTACACTGCCAACATATATCCTCGTTTTGACATTTACATCACCATGTGCACCTGCCACCATCAAGGCAGGTTACCTAAATTGCAGGGTACGGCCGTACATTCCAAACCCTCTCTGATGTTTCCAATGTCAGATGTTCGGCCACTCAAAGACATTATGTCGTGGTGCTCAAAGACATGTGCTCATTGTGGTGGCAAGGACCACTATGCCTGTGAGTGTAACACAGACCCACATTGTGTCAACTGCAGTGGTTCTCACCCTTCCTACTTTCATTCTTGCCCAAAATGGTTGGAAGAAAAAGAGGTGCAGCGTTTGAAAACGACTCATAACATTAGTTATCCTAAGGCTTGGAAATTGCTGTCTGCCATTCCATCTCAGACATATGCTGCTGCACTTTGTTCCACAACTACAGTGGGAGTGCAGACAGATGTCTCAGTGCCTCCAAAAGAATCATTTTCAAAAAAATGAAAAGCCTTTTGACCTCCATGGTTAGAAAGGTTGATCAATCGACTTCTACACCCATCTCTGTTCCTCCCAAACATTCCAACAAACCTCAAGATCCACATCCTTTGGTTTCAAATACAGACATTTCTTCTGATACATCTTTTTCTCCCACCCCAAGATGCAAAACAATCATTCGTTCGTGTCCTCAGTCAGTGGAATCCCCTTCCAACAACAAAGACCTGTCCAATCGACCCAGGGCAGGATCCATGAAGGTCGATAGACCTCCTCCGAATAAGGACAGTAAGGAAAAAAGATGTGGTCATAAACAGAAGGGTTCTCCAGCCACTTCCCCTACCCATCATTAAAAATGGTCACCTTGATACAATGGGACTGTCGAGGTTTACGTTCTAATCTGGATGATATCAAAACACTGATTGCTTCCTACCATCCTGTATGTCTTTCCTTACAAAAAACATTTCTAAAACCTGCTGATACAGTCACCATTTAGCAGTTTTCTCTGTACAGAAATGACAGGCTGTGTGATATATGAGTACATAGAGGGGTGGCACTATTGGTTGATCAGCATGTGCCTGCCCTGTCTTTGTCATTCCACACACCCTTGGAGGCCATAGCCATCCGTGTTTCCTTGGGTCATACCATCACTGTTTGTTTTCTCTACCTGTCCCGTGGAGAGACATATGATCAATCAGACCTTGATGCTCTCATTGAACAGTTGCTGTCTCCCTTTCCAATCCTGGGGGACTTTAATGGACATCATCCCCTGTGGGGACCCCATTCATCATCAAGGAATTTGACTCTGCACTGGGGCTTTCCGCACCTCCACAGTTTAAAGCTTATAGTTATAATCTCATGAACCTTCTCTGCACCTTTGCCGTTTGCAACTGTCTTTACTATATTCTTCAAACCTTCTTTCCTTACCAAAGCATTCCACCTGGGGATGTGTTTTCCTTCCTCAGTGGGCCATACTTTTACAGAACAAACAATCTGCCATTACTGCTTTTGGCCTTTGCATCCAGGTGCAATTGGATGAATTGGGTCTGTCCTTGGATAACATTGCAGAATCCACTGGTCAGCCCATGCCACCATGGCTTAGTACAGCCCCCAAATGTGACCTATCTTTAAGTCATCTGAAAAAGGCAGGTACTCCCGATTGGAAGTACCGTCTTTTATTTACTGAACATCTTTCAAACAATCATTCCATTCCACTTTATACGGATGGTTCCAAATCAGGTAATTCTGTGGGCTCTGCCATGGTTTGTTGCGGTTCGGTGGTTGCTCGCAGAATCCCCTCTACAGCTTCTGTGTTCACTGCTGAACTGTACACCATATCTCTTGCCCTGGATCATATTGAAGCTAAGCAGTACTCCAACTTCACTATTTATACTGACCCGCTTAGTTCTCTACTGGCCCTGGAATTGCTTTACATTGGCTCACACCCTGTTCTTACTGATATTCAAAACCAACTGGCCCATTTCTCATTAACATCTACTTCTATCCAGTTTTTCTGGATACCAGGTCACGTTGGTATTTGCGGGAACAAGCTTGCAGACACGGCAGCTAAATTTATCTGCTCTGGCACTATCACCACTGTGCCTATTCTGTACATGGACTATGGTCCTGTATTCAAGGCTTGGCTCCGTGCCAACTGGCAGTCCACTTGGAGTGAGCAACGCGACAACAAGCTTTTTCAAATAAAACCGTATATTGGGCTTTGGTCGTCTAGCTTCCTTAAGGTTCGGAAGGAGGAAGCTGTTCTAACTAGACAGTGCATTGGTCACAGTTTCTTAACTCATTGTTTTCTTTTATCTGGAACTGTTGCACCAGTGTGTAGTCTGTGTAACACTCAAATCACTGTAAGCCACATTTTACTTTCTTGCAATCGTTACGACTCAACGACGGCACTATTTTAAACATGTTCTGTCCCAAGGTTTGTTCATAACATTGGACAGTGTTATTGGTGATGGTGACACTGTCGACCTTGATAAAGATTTTAGTTTTTTAATGACCATTAATCTTTTTAATCTCATTAAAGTGTTTGATATTTATTCATTACACCTTTTTAACTGTGGTTCCCTTTTAAGAGTCTCAACCTCTCTAGTTCAATTTGAAATTGGAAAATGGCCAGAACATTAAATAACTTGACACCAGGACTGGAAAGGCCAACTTCAGGTGACTAACGCTGCTGTTTGAATTATCTGTTAGTTGTCCTGGCGAGTTATTATTACAGTTTTGCTGCATGTCTTTTAACACTTTTATTACTTTAACTTTTGGTACTGGCCATAATGACACATAACCTGGAACCAGGACTGGAAAGGCCAGCTTCAGGTGACTGAAGTTGGTTATTGTACTTACCTGTTAGTCTTCCTGGTGGGTTATGATCATTACCATTTTGCTAGAGTAAGTCCTTTACAACTTCTCTTACTCTGCTTTCTCTCTTAACATTGTACACTAGGTGTCAACAGTGGTTTTATGCTTTTTCTGTTTTTTAATGATGTTTTGTTTTACCTTCATTTCAATTTATGTATTTTACTACATTTAATTTATTGTTACCTTTTTACCAGACATTTGGCACAAATAGTCTAGCTGCTTTGTGCCATGAAACACTAAATCATTCAATCAACTGTTCAGTGGTTACTTTATGCATTTGATTACTTTTATTAATATCAGAAAAGAAACATGAGAATAAACATTAAAATTTACTGGGGTTGATGAAACCTAACTCGAGAACCTATTTCAGTAAGTGTGTTTAGTCATCCTAATAGGTGTGTTTTGTGATTGTAACAGGTGTGTTCCATCACATTTGAATGGTGCTTTATAAATTGACAAACATTTTACATTTTTAAAAATTATCAAAATTACATCAGCTGATAACAAATACTAGCCAGTTAACATTATCAGAATTACAGCACCTAATAACAAACACCAGCTGGTTAACATTATCAGAATTACATCACCTTATAACAAACACCAGCCGGTTAACATTATCAGAATTACATCACCTTATAACAAACACTAGCCAGTTAACATTATCAGAATTACATCACCTAATAACAAACACTAGCCGGTTAACATTATCAGAATTACATCACCTTATAACAAACACTAGCCGGTTAACATTATCAGAATTACATCACCTTATAACAAACACTAGCCGGTTAACATTATCAGAATTACATCACCTTATAACAAACACTAGCCAGTTAACATTTTATTTTTATATTTAATTACAGAAGTAGAACAGTCATTCTCAATTTCTCAATTCTAGAGAAAACTGGAATTTATGGTGAATAACAAACTATAAAATAGGATGTTTTTTGTACTGGTTGATCTGTGTTTTGTACATTATACAAAATATTGTCTTTAGTAAATAATCAGTAATAAAAAAAATACTAATTTGTCAAAATTGCATTTACTGTTTTCAGTATGTTTGTATTTTTGACAATAAAGTATTTATAAAAATTGAAAATAAATGTTTGTGATGAAACTGTTATTGATATATTGTACTGAAACTACTTCTACTGATGTCAGTTATCAGTGAAGTGTTAGAGTGTAGTAGTTAAATGTTGAAATAAGCTGTGATTAGTAGTTGAGCAGTATTTACTTACATATGATGTCACATATTACTGTTATATGGCTAAGATAATACACAACACAGTGTTAAAATTGATATATAGTTAAAAACATTTCTAAAATGTGGCCTCTACATGTTTTGATGTTTACCATGTCATAATCAGGAGAAAACATTGAAACATGTGGAGTCCATATTTTAGAAATGTTTTTATTTGTGTGCAGTTTAAACACTGTGTGTGTTATTTACTTGTTATCTTAACTTTATGCACAAGTGCCAATAAAAAAATATTTGTAATATGAATAATAAATGCAATCACATTTTGTTAAATATAAAAGAAATTTCATTGGTTGACTTGATATCAACATGAGTTATGTTTAGTTGTTGTTCAGGAATATATGTTACATACTGTTCTTGGGATTTAACCATTAGAAACTTGGTTTTCCATTGTTTGACTGTTTTGTGGAATTGTATTTGTTTTTCTTTATCAACAGATTGTATTCATGTCTGGCAAATGGAAGTGCTGATGAATATCAAAGAGGGGAGCACCTTTTCAAAGCAAAAGCTGTGAAAGAATTATTGCAGATAGGTATATTTCACAGATTGAGAACTTACAATACATATAATTATCAAACTAGTGGCTTTTTTCAGTCAGTGTTGTTTTTTTTTTTTAAATCTACCTATATGGGATGGTACCAGGGGAAAATATATATGTAAAAACAGCTGGTTTGGGTTGAGAAAATTTTTTATGCAGAGGAGCAAACAACGTTTTGGCCTCCTTTAGTCATTGTCAGGTTTACAAAGAAAGAAAGAGGTAACTGACCAATAGCTGACCACATGTTTGAAAGGGGGTTGTGTAACTGAGTGTAGGAATATAGAGGGCGTGCTTAGATGTTTGATTATATTTATTAATATAGGTATAAAGGTGTTCCTTTGATTTGGTTTATTTTGGGCTTGAGCTGTTGTATAAGTAAGTTTCTTTAATTTTGCATTTGTTTATGTTTGTTTCTTTTTTAGTATTTGGGTGTTTTCTATGGTTATGTTGTGTTTATTTGATTTTCAGTGCTCGAAAACGTGTGAAGGTGACTTTTTGTGTTCTTTGAGTCTGGTTTCCATTTTTTTACTTGGTTCTCCAATATCGAAGTCGTGGGAGTTATCACATTGTATTTTATAAATAATGTTGGTGTGGTGTTTGTCAGTGTAGTTGTTACATAGTATAGACCTTAGTTTTGTGCCTGGTTTTTGAATAAATTTGGTATTAACTGGAATGTCATATTTTGTTACTAGTTTTTGCCAAATGTTGGTTATTTTTCTGCTGATGTCAGGAATATATGGTATGCAGCAGTATATGGTTTTGTGATTTTTTGAATTGTGGGATATATTTATTTTTGTTATTTGATTTTGCTTTTTGTCTAGGTGTGTGCATATAATGTTTTCTACAATTTGTGGAGAAAACGTATTGATGCTAACGAAGTATTGTTTTATTTTGTCTAATTACCTCTTTGTCAGTTACCTCTTTCTTTCTTTCTTTGTGAACCTGATGATGACCGAAGAAGGTCAAAATGTTGTTTGCTTTTTTGCAAAAAAAAATGTTCTCAACCAAACCAGCCATTTTTATATATATATATATTTTCTCTACAAGTGGGTTTTTTTGTCATCACTGATGGTACCAGGGGATTTTTACTTTGGGATGAATGAATGCTGTAAGTGTAGTTTTGTGAAATTGTAGTGTGTCCAGATTAACACACATTTTTGGATGTGTGTGTATACTGTGTGCAATAAATTATAAAATTTTTGTGAATAAAAAACATAATTGAACATCACATTATAGTATCAGAACCAATGGGAAATAAACTATTTAGGTGGTCTGTACTTTGTATTGTTGAAGTAAAATTAATTTATAAACTAAACTGAAATTGGCTTTTTCTTTCAGAAAAAAAATAAAACTAAATATTTATTTTTGTAAGATGAGCAATCTGGTTATAAAGACACTAGAGTTAAATTTTCGGGCTTCAGAAAATAATTCTGTGTTTCATATTTTCCCCTTACACTTCAGTAATATTTTCTTACTGACAATCATCAAAGTATCATGTCTTTGTGAAACATTCTTAGGCCTAAAACAAAGTTTCTAGCTTTTGACTGACTGTATTCTTTTGTTGTAACCCTAAACAGTTCTTTTTATTATTCTTTTTAAAATTAAATGTTAAAAAAGGCTTAATATAAATTGCTTTTTGAACCCTTATGGTTCACTTGTAATGACTGAAAGAGAATTTCAAATTTTGTTAATAAATTCATTGATGCAGTGAAACTTTGTTCATTTCACTTTTCATCTTAAGTTCTCAAACTATTCAGAATGCATTGGCACTGTTTTTAACACTTTACAGATGTGCCCTAAGAAATACAGATACTATTGTATTTTGAGATGAACTGATGAGTGATACAGAGTCTTCATCCCTCCAAAACTTATGTTTTTGTGACTTCATTTGGTTGCTGTATTATATTTTTCCAGTGACACATATTGCAAAATCATGATAGAAGTAAAATATTTAAGGTTTTAATAAAGTGTTTAATAAACAGATCAACAGAACGTTAACTGTTTTGATAACTGGTTCTTGATTTTATTACCATAGTTTTCTGTTGTGCCAAGTTTTTTGTGAGGTACAAAAACAAAGATTTTTATGCAAGGAAATTGGACACGTATGACCTAATTAAATGTATTTTACTTGTAGCTACAGGAAAGGGAACATGAAGTAGTACAGAGGAACTTGAAATTAGTTTTGAAGATTTCCACAAAACTTCTTGTTACTCTGTGTGTTATATAGTCAAGATGTCCATAAACCATCTTGTTACTCTGTGTGTTATATAGTCAAGATGTCCATAAACCATCTTGTTACTCTGTGTGTTATATAGTCAAGATGTCCATAAACCATCTTGTTACTCTGTGTGTATGTAGTCAGTATGTCCATAAAACATCTTGTTACTCTGTGTTATATAGTCAGGATGTTCATAAAACATCTTGTTACTCTGTGTGTATGTAGTCAAGATGTCTACCAAACTTCTTGTTACTCTGTGTGTTATATAGTCAGGATGTCCATAAAACATCTTGTTACACTGTGTGTTATATAGTCAGGATGCCCATAAAACATCTTGTTACTCTGTGTGTATGTAGTCAATATGTCCATAAAACATCTTGTTACTCTGTGTTATATAGTCAGGATATCCATAAAACATCTTGTTACACTGTGTGTTATATAGTCAAGGTGTCCATAAAACATCTTGTTACACTGTGTGTTATATAGTCAAGGTGTCCATAAAACATCTTGTTACTCTGTGTGTATGTAGTCAATATGTCCATAAAACATCTTGTTACTCTGTGTGTATGTAGTCAATATGTCCATAAAACATCTAGTTACTCTGTGTGTATGTTGTCAAGATGTCTACAAAAGTTCTTGTTACACTGTGTGTTATATAGTCAGGATATCTACAAAACATCTTGTTACACTGTGTGTATGTAGTCAGGATGTCCATAAAACTTCTTGTTACTGTATATAGTCACAGTATAATAAGATTTTTTAAACACATAATGAAGTTATGTTCATAATGTGTAAGATCACTGTTTTGCATCAGTGTCAGAAATTCTCATCTGAGCTTCTAATGATGCATAAATAAATAATTCTGAGTCACTCAGGGTATCAGATCTGACACCAATTCTCATCTTAACTTCTAATGATGCAGAAGTAAGTAATTATGCATTTCTCAGGGTATCAGATCTTACACTAATTCTGATTTGAACTTTTTATGACATCTGAGTAAGTAATTTTAAGTTACTCAGGGCAATAGATTTTACTCCAGTTCTCATCTTAGCTTCTAATGGCACATGAGTGAGTAATACTAGTCACTCAGGATGTTAGATCTTGCACAGATTCCCATTGGAGCTTCTAATGATCCCTGAATAAGTAATTCTGAGTCATTAAAGGTGTCAGATCTTACATCAGTTCTCATTTGAGCTTCTTATGACACCTCATAACTAATTCTGAGTCACTTGGGATGTTAGATCTTGCACAGATTCCCATTGGAGCTCACAATGAGACCTGAATTAATTTGTATGTACATGTACTCCAGTCTCTCTTGAAGGTTTCGTGATTTTCTGAACCAAGGCTGTTAGGCAGAGAGTGCTGCCAGGAAACCAAGCTATTGTTACCTACTGGGCCTTTTAACCATAGTAAAGATTATTTTATTTCATTTATAAGATGTATTTAATAAAGCATTTATATCATTTGTTGTTTCAATACAGTGGAATAAAAAGTAATCTAGTTAATTTTATTCAGCTTTCAAAAAATGCTTAATAATGACTTATTATCTTAAACACTTGTTCTAGGAATGCTTAATAATGAATTATTATCTTAAACACTTGTTCAAGGACTGCTTAATAATGAATTATTATCTTAAACACTTGTTCAAGGACTGCTTAATAATGAATTATTATCTTAAACACTTGCTCAAGGACTGCTTAATAATGAATTATTATCTTAAACACTGTTCGAGGAATGTTTATAATGAATTATTATCTTAAACACTTGTTTGAGGAATGCTTAATAATGAATTATCTTAAACACTTGTTTAAGGAATGCTTAATAATGAATTATTACCTTAAACACTTGTTCAAGGAATGTTTAGTAATGAATTATCTTAAACACTTGTTCAAGGACTGCTTAATAATGAATTATTATCTTAAACACTTGTTCAAGGACTGCTTAATAATGAATTATTATCTTAAACACTTGTTCAAGGACTGCTTAATAATGAATTATTATCTTAAACACTTGTTCAAGGAATGTTTAGTAATGAATTATTATCTTAAACACTTGTTCAAGGAATGTTTAGTAATGAATTATTATCTTAAACACTTGTTCAAGGAATGTTTAGTAATGAATTATTATCTTAAACACTTGTTCAAGGAATGTTTAGTAATGAATTATTATCTTAAACACTTGTTCAAGGACTGCTTAATGATGAATTATTATCTTAAACACTTGTTCGAGGAATGCTTAATCATGAATTATTATCTTAAACACTTGTCCGAGGAATATTTAATAATGAATTATGATCTTAAACACTTGTTCAAGGAATGCTTAATAATGAATTATTATTTTAAACACTTGTCCGAGGAATGTTTAGTAATGAATTATTATTTTAAACACTTGTTTAAGGAATGTTTAGTAATGAATTATTATTTTAAACACTTGTTTAAGGAATGTTTAGTAATGAATTATTATTTTAAACACTTGTTTAAGGAATGTTTAGTAATGAATTATTATTTTAAACACTTGTTTAAGGAATGTTTAGTAATGAATTATCTTAAACACTTGTTTAAGGAATGCTTAATAATGAATTATCTTAAACACTTGTTCAAGGAATGCTTAATCATGAATTATTATCTTAAACACTTGTTCAAGGAATGCTTAATCATGAATTATTATCTTAAACACTTGTTCAAGGAATGCTTAATCATGAATTATTATCTTAAACACTTGTTCAAGGAATGCTTAATCATGAATTATTATCTTAAACACTTGTTCAAGGAATACTTAATAATGAATTATTATTTTAAACACTTGTTCAAGGAATACTTAATAATGAATTATTATTTTAAACACTTGTTCAAGGAATGTTTAGTAATGAATTATTATCTTAAACACTTGTTCAAGGAATGTTTAGTAATGAATTATTATTTTAAACACTTGTTCAAGGAATGTTTAGTAATGAATTATTATCTTAAACACTTGTTCAAGGAATGTTTAGTAATGAATTATTATCTTAAACACTTGTTCAAGGAATGTTTAGTAATGAATTATTATTTTAAACACTTGTTCAAGGAATGTTTAGTAATGAATTATTATCTTAAACACTTGTTCAAGGAATGTTTAGTAATGAATTATTATCTTAAACACTTGTTCAAGGAATGTTTAGTAATGAATTATTATCTTAAACACTTGTTCAAGGAATGTTTAGTAATGAATTATTATCTTAAACACTTGTTCAAGGAATGTTTAGTAATGAATTATTATCTTAAACACTTGTTCAAGGAATGTTTAGTAATGAATTATTATCTTAAACACTTGTTCAAGGAATGTTTAGTAATGAATTATTATCTTAAACACTTGTTCAAGGAATGTTTAGTAATGAATTATTATCTTAAACACTTGTTCAAGGAATGTTTAGTAATGAATTATTATCTTAAACACTTGTTCAAGGAATGTTTAGTAATGAATTATTATCTTAAACACTTGTTCAAGGAATGTTTAGTAATGAATTATTATCTTAAACACTTGTTCAAGGAAAGCTTAATGATGAATTATTATCTTAAACACTTGTTCAAGGAATGCTTAATGATGAATTATTATCTTAAACACTTGTTCAAGGAATGCTTAATGATGAATTATTATCTTAAACACTTGTTCAAGGAATGCTTACTCATGAATTATTATCTTAAACACTTGTTCAAGGACTGCTTAATGATGAATTATTATCTTAAACACTTGTTCAAGGACTGCTTAATGATGAATTATTATCTTAAACACTTGTTCAAGTAGTGTTTAATGATGAATTGTTATCTTAAACACTTGTTAAAGGACTGCTTAATGATGAATTATTATCTTAAACACTTGTTCAAGGACTGCTTAATGATGAATTATTATCTTAAACACTTGTTCAAGGACTGCTTAATGATGAATTATGATCTTAAACACTTGTTCAAGGAATGCTTAATGATGAATTATTATTTTAAACACTTGTTCAAGGAATGCTTAATGATGAATTATTATCTTAAACACTTGTTCAAGGAATGCTTAATCATGAATTATTATCTTAAACACTTGTTCAAGGAATGCTTAATGATGAATTATTATCTTAAACACTTGTTCAAGGAATGCTTAATGATGAATTATTATCTTAAACACTTGTTCAAGGAATGCTTACTCATGAATTATTATCTTAAACACTTGTTCAAGGACTGCTTAATGATGAATTATTATCTTAAACACTTGTTCAAGGACTGCTTAATGATGAATTATTATCTTAAACACTTGTTCAAGTAGTGTTTAATGATGAATTGTTATCTTAAACACTTGTTAAAGGACTGCTTAATGATGAATTATTATCTTAAACACTTGTTCAAGGACTGCTTAATGATGAATTATTATCTTAAACACTTGTTCAAGGACTGCTTAATGATGAATTATTATCTTAAACACTTGTTCAAGGAATGCTTAATGATGAATTATTATCTTAAACACTTGTTCAAGGAATGCTTAATCATGAATTATTATCTTAAACACTGTTCGAGGAATGTTTATAATGAATTATTATCTTAAACACTTGTTCAAGTAGTGTTTAATGATGAATTGTTATCTTAAACACTTGTTTAAGGAATGCTTAATAATGAATTATTATCTTAAACACTTGTTCAAGGAATGTTTAGTAATGAATTATCTTAAACACTTGTTCAAGGACTGCTTAATAATGAATTATTATCTTAAACACTTGTTCAAGGAATGTTTAGTAATGAATTATTATCTTAAACACTTGTTCAAGGAATGTTTAGTAATGAATTATTATCTTAAACACTTGTTCAAGGAATGTTTAGTAATGAATTATTATCTTAAACACTTGTTCAAGGAATGTTTAGTAATGAATTATTATCTTAAACACTTGTTCAAGGAATGTTTAGTAATGAATTATTATCTTAAACACTTGTTCAAGGAATGTTTAGTAATGAATTATTATCTTAAACACTTGTTCAAGAAATGTTTAGTAATGAATTATTATCTTAAACACTTGTTCAAGGACTGCTTAATGATGAATTATTATCTTAAACACTTGTTCAAGGAGTGTTTAGTAATGAATTATCTTAAACACTTGTTCGAGGAATGCTTAATCATGAATTATTATCTTAAACACTTGTTCCAGGAATGCTTAATAATGAATTATTATTTTAAACACTTGTTTAAGGAATGTTTAGTAATGAATTATTATTTTAAACACTTGTTTAAGGAATGTTTAGTAATGAATTATTATTTTAAACACTTGTTTAAGGAATGTTTAGTAATGAATTATTATTTTAAACACTTGTTTAAGGAATGTTTAGTAATGAATTATTATTTTAAACACTTGTTCAAGGAATGTTTAGTAATGAATTATTATTTTAAACACTTGTTCAAGGAATACTTAATCATGAATTATTATCTTAAACACTTGTTCAAGGAATGCTTAATCATGAATTATTATCTTAAACACTTGTTCAAGGAATGCTTAATGATGAATTATTATCTTAAACACTTGTTCAAGGACTGCTTAATGATGAATTATTATCTTAAACACTTGTTCAAGGACTGCTTAATAATGAATTATTATTTTAAACACTTGTTTAAGGAATGCTTAATAATGAATTATTATTTTAAACACTTGTTTAAGGAATGTTTAGTAATGAATTATTATTTTAAAGACTTGTTTAAGGAATGTTTAGTAATGAATTATTATCTTAAACACTTGTTTAAGGAATGTTTAGTAATGAATTATTATCTTAAACACTTGTTCAAGGAATGTTTAGTAATGAATTATTATCTTAAACACTTGTTCAAGGAATGTTTAGTAATGAATTATCTTAAACACTTGTTCAAGTAGTGTTTAATGATGAATTGTTATCTTAAACACTTGTTAAAGGACTGCTTAATGATGAATTGTTATCTTAAACACTTGTTCAAGTAGTGTTTAATGATGAATTATTATCCTAAACACTTGTTCAAGGACTGCTTAATGATGAATTATTATCTTAAACACTTGTTCAAGGACTGCTTAATGATAAATTACTATCTTAAACACTTGTTCAAGGACTGCTTAATAATGAATTATGATCTTAAACACTTGTTCAAGGAATGCTTTATAATGAATTATTATCTTAACCACTTGTTCAAGGACTGCTTAATGATGAATTATTATCTTAAACACTTGTTCAAGGACTGCTTAATGATGAATTATGATCTTAAACACTTGTTTAAGGACTGCTTAATGATGAATTATTATCTTAAACACTTGTTCAATGACTGCTTAATGATGAATTATTATCTTAAACACTTGTTCAAGTAGTGTTTAATGATGAATTATTATTTTAAACACTTGTTCAAGGACTGCTTAATGATGAATTATTATCTTAAACACTTGTTCAAGGACTGCTTAATGATGAATTATTATCTTAAACACTTGTTCAAGGACTGCTTAATGATAAATTATTATCTTAAACACTTGTTCAAGGACTGCTTAATAATGAATTATGATCTTAAAATTTGTTCAAGGAATGTTTAGTAATGAATTATTATCTTAAACACTTGTTCAAGGAATGTTTAGTAATGAATTATTATCTTAAACACTTGTTCAAGGAATGTTTAGTAATGAATTATTATCTTAAACACTTGTTCAAGGAATGCTTAATGATGAATTATTATCTTAAACACTTGTTCAAGGACTGCTTAATGATGAATTATTATCTTAAACACTTGTTCAAGGAATGCTTAATGATGAATTATTATCTTAAACACTTGTTCAAGGAATGCTTAATAATGAATTATTATCTTAAACACTTGTTCAAGGACTGCTTAATGATGAATTATTATCTTAAACACTTGTTCAAGGACTGCTTAATGATGAATTATTATCTTAAACACTTGTTCAAGGACTGCTTAATGATGAATTATGATCTTAAACACTTGTTTAAGGAATGCTTAATAATGAATTATTATTTTAAACACTTGTTTAAGGAATGCTTAATAATGAATTATTATTTTAAACACTTGTTTAAGGAATGTTTAGTAATGAATTATTATTTTAAAGACTTGTTTAAGGAATGTTTAGTAATGAATTATTATCTTAAACACTTGTTTAAGGAATGTTTAGTAATGAATTATTATCTTAAACACTTGTTCAAGGAATGTTTAGTAATGAATTATTATCTTAAACACTTGTTCAAGGAATGCTTAATGATGAATTATTATCTTAAACACTTGTTCAAGGAATGTTTAGTAATGAATTATTATCTTAAACACTTGTTCAAGGAATGCTTAATAATGAATTATTATCTTAAACACTTGTTCAAGGACTGCTTAATAATGAATTATTATCTTAAACACTTGTTCAAGGACTGCTTAATAATGAATTATGATCTTAAACACTTGTTCAAGGAATGCTTAATAATGAATTATGATCTTAAACACTTGTTCAAGGAATGCTTAATAATGAATTATTATCTTAAACACTTTTTCAAGGACTGCTTAATGATGAATTATTATCTTAAACACTTGTTCAAGGACTGCTTAATGATGAATTATGATCTTAAACACTTGTTTAAGGAATGCTTAATAATGAATTATTATCTTAAACACTTGTTCAAGGAATGTTTAGTAATGAATTATCTTAAACACTTGTTCAAGTAGTGTTTAATGATGAATTATTATCTTAAACACTTGTTCAAGGAATGTTTAGTAATGAATTATTATCTTAAACACTTGTTCAAGGAATGCTTAATAATGAATTATGATCTTAAACACTTGTTCAAGGAATGCTTAATAATGAATTATTATCTTAAACACTTGTTCAATGACTGCTTAATGATGAATTATTATCTTAAACACTTGTTCAAGTAGTGTTTAATGATGAATTATTATTTTAAACACTTGTTCAAGGACTGCTTAATGATGAATTATTATCTTAAACACTTGTTCAAGGACTGCTTAATAATGAATTATGATCTTAAAATTTGTTCAAGGAATGTTTAGTAATGAATTATTATCTTAAACACTTGTTCAAGGAATGTTTAGTAATGAATTATTATCTTAAACACTTGTTCAAGGAATGTTTAGTAATGAATTATTATCTTAAACACTTGTTCAAGGAATGCTTAATGATGAATTATTATCTTAAACACTTGTTCAAGGAATGCTTAATGATGAATTATTATCTTAAACACTTGTTCAAGGAATGCTTAATGATGAATTATTATCTTAAACACTTGTTCAAGGAATGCTTAATAATGAATTATTATCTTAAACACTTGTTCAAGGACTGCTTAATGATGAATTATTATCTTAAACACTTGTTCAAGGACTGCTTAATGATGAATTATTATCTTAAACACTTGTTCAAGGACTGCTTAATGATGAATTATGATCTTAAACACTTGTTTAAGGAATGCTTAATAATGAATTATTATTTTAAACACTTGTTTAAGGAATGCTTAATAATGAATTATTATTTTAAACACTTGTTTAAGGAATGTTTAGTAATGAATTATTATTTTAAAGACTTGTTTAAGGAATGTTTAGTAATGAATTATTATCTTAAACACTTGTTTAAGGAATGTTTAGTAATGAATTATTATTTTAAACACTTGTTCAAGGAATGTTTAGTAATGAATTATTATCTTAAACACTTGTTCAAGGAATGCTTAATGATGAATTATTATCTTAAACACTTGTTCAAGGAATGTTTAGTAATGAATTATTATCTTAAACACTTGTTCAAGGAATGCTTAATAATGAATTATTATCTTAAACACTTGTTCAAGGACTGCTTAATGATAAATTATTATCTTAAACACTTGTTCAAGGACTGCTTAATAATGAATTATGATCTTAAACACTTGTTCAAGGAATGCTTAATAATGAATTATGATCTTAAACACTTGTTCAAGGAATGCTTAATAATGAATTATTATCTTAAACACTTTTTCAAGGACTGCTTAATGATGAATTATTATCTTAAACACTTGTTCAAGGACTGCTTAATGATGAATTATGATCTTAAACACTTGTTTAAGGAATGCTTAATAATGAATTATTATCTTAAACACTTGTTCAAGGAATGTTTAGTAATGAATTATTATCTTAAACACTTGTTCAAGGAATGTTTAGTAATGAATTATCTTAAACACTTGTTCAAGTAGTGTTTAATGATGAATTATTATCTTAAACACTTGTTCAAGGACTGCTTAATGATGAATTATTATCTTAAACACTTGTTCAAGTAGTGTTTAATGATGAATTATTATCTTAAACACTTGTTCAAGGATTGCTTAATGATGAATTATTATCTTAAACACTTGTTCAAGGACTGCTTAATGATAAATTATTATCTTAAACACTTGTTCAAGGACTGCTTAATAATGAATTATGATCTTAAACACTTGTTCAAGGAATGGTTAATAATGAATTATTATCTTAAACACTTGTTCAAGGACTGCTTAATGATGAATTATTTTCTTAAACACTTGTTTAAGGACTGCTTAATGATGAATTATGATCTTAAACACTTGTTTAAGGAATGCTTAATAATGAATTATTATTTTAAACACTTGTTTAAGGAATGCTTAATAATGAATTATTATTTTAAACACTTGTTTATGGAATGCTTAATAATGAATTATTATTTTAAACACTTGTTTAAGGAATGTTTAGTAATGAATTATTATTTTAAAGACTTGTTTAAGGAATGTTTAGTAATGAATTATTATCTTAAACACTTGTTCAAGGAATGTTTAGTAATGAATTATCTTAAACACTTGTTCAAGTAGTGTTTAATGATGAATTATTATCTTAAACACTTGTTCAAGGACTGCTTAATGATGAATTATTATCTTAAACACTTGTTCAAGTAGTGTTTAATGATGAATTATTATCTTAAACACTTGTTCAAGGATTGCTTAATGATGAATTATTATCTTAAACACTTGTTCAAGGACTGCTTAATGATAAATTATTATCTTAAACACTTGTTCAAGGACTGCTTAATAATGAATTATGATCTTAAACACTTGTTCAAGGAATGGTTAATAATGAATTATTATCTTAAACACTTGTTCAAGGACTGCTTAATGATGAATTATTTTCTTAAACACTTGTTTAAGGACTGCTTAATGATGAATTATGATCTTAAACACTTGTTTAAGGAATGCTTAATAATGAATTATTATTTTAAACACTTGTTTAAGGAATGCTTAATAATGAATTATTATTTTAAACACTTGTTTATGGAATGCTTAATAATGAATTATTATTTTAAACACTTGTTTAAGGAATGTTTAGTAATGAATTATTATTTTAAAGACTTGTTTAAGGAATGTTTAGTAATGAATTATTATCTTAAACACTTGTTCAAGGAATGCTTAATAATGAATTGTTATGTTAAACACTTGTTCAAGGAATGTTTAGTAATGAATTATTATCTTAAACACTTGTTCAAGGACTGCTTAATGATGAATTATTATCTTAAACACTTGTTCAAGGACTGCTTAATGATGAATTATTATCTTAAACACTTGTTCAAGGACTGCTTAATGATGAATTATTATCTTAAACACTTGTTCAAGGACTGCTTAATGATGAATTATTATCTTAAACACTTGTTCAAGGACTGCTTAATGATGAATTATGATCTTAAACACTTGTTCAAGGAATGCTTAATAATGAATTATTATCTTAAACACTTGTTCAAGGAATACTTAATAATGAATTATGATCTTAAACACTTGTTCAAGGAATGCTTAATAATGAATTATTATCTTAAACACTTGTTCAAGGAATACTTAATAATGAATTATGATCTTAAACACTTGTTCAAGGAATGCTTAATAATGAATTATGATCTTAAACATTGTTCAAGGAATGCTTAATAATGAATTATGATCTTAAACATTGTTCAAGGACTGCTTAATAATGAATTATGATCTTAAACACTTGTTCAAGGACTGCTTAATAATGAATTATTATCTTAAACACTTGTTCAAGGGCTGCTTAATAATGAATTATTATCTTAAACACTTGTTCAAGGGCTGCTTAATAATGAATTATTATCTTAAACACTTGTTCAAGGACTGCTTTATAATGAATTATTATCTTAAACACTTGTTTGAGGAATGTTTAATAATGAATTATTATCTTAAACATTTGTGTATCTTATGTAAAAGGTACACAAAAATTATTTATTATTTGTTTTGCACAAGTGCATGCAAGGCTACACAAAGGGCTTTTGTAAACCTGAAGGACGACCTAAGAAGGTCAAAATGTGTTCTGTAATTTATTTTAATACCTATACCAGCTGTCTTTAGAATACATTTTTACTTCCAGTGAGTTTCTCATCATCATGAGTTCAAAGATTGTGAAACTTTTAATATGGATGAATTCAGTCCATTTTCAGAGTTCATGAGGAAATAATACAGTATGCTCTGGATCAGTTGGCAATTGTCAGATCATTTAGCAATTTTGAGATCATCCACACCTGTTTTACAGATACTGGAAATATAACTCTATTGCACTGTATGGATAAGAGCTGAAAGTTTTATATATTTCTGTGTATGTACATGGATGATAAAATGTTGTTTAATGAATGCTTGAGACATGAGAACCATTTTTTATTAAAGAATACTTCATTTTACAATGGTAGATGTGTTCGTTCTATCTATTAAAAATTACAACGTGTAATAGTTTCTTGATTCAAAATGAAAACCTGTGATCAGTGTGCATTATCATAAACAAATGGAGTGCTCTTGTATATGTTTCATGATAAAGTATCAGTTTGGGACATTCATGAAAGGTTGTATTAAAACTTTTCCGGATGACATTTTAGCAAACCATTATTCTTAACATACATGCTGTCTTATCTTTATTAACCTTGTTAACACTGGTCAAAGACCATGTCATTGTTTTAAATTTAAAATTTAACTGAATGACTAATGAATTTATGTTTATAAACTTGTTATGAAACTGTAGATTATAATTCAAATTTTAGTATTATACATTATTTAATTTCTTAATTTAATAGTAAATATTAAACAAACTTATGTAAACGTTGATTTTCGTGTGTCACATAATATGTTGAATACAGCACTAGTTCAAATTAAATGTTTGTGATGTCAAAATATAAAGTCTTTAGTTTTGTATGAACTAGGAACATAAATTACTGATACTTACAAACTAGAATATAAAATAATAACCTCCTAGCTTTTGTATTTACTGAAATATTGCCAGTGTACTGAATCAAACATGGTAGCTTTGCTTGCCTATTTTGATTTTTGGAAGTAGCCCCTTGTATACTTATTTCTGTGACATATGAATGACCAATCAAAACCTCAGAATGTCCACCTAGTGGTTTTCTCGACCATTTTTAAGTGTCATCATTTTTTCCTTCTTTCATAACAAGACTTCAAGAAGGTATGTTAAGTCTAGTCTGCTCAATATTTCATCTTTTTCTCTACTCAAAAGCAACTTGGTTACTAAACTTTATAAATAATAGTATAATTTCATGGTATTAATATAGTTGCTTATGATTTCTTGGTTATTTTAAGTGTGTAAATATATAAAACCTTAAAAAGTTTTCTTTCACATCCTCCACCTATGAAATTTTAAAAGGCTTAGCACTTTACAGGAAGCAGCAAATGAGTACAAAGGTTATCATAACTAGAAGGTGTAATTATTGGCTATATGTACTTATTTACTTACTGTTCTGTGTTTTAAGGAACAAGTTTAAGAAATTGTTTATAAACAGTAGTAATGAATATACATGTGTATAATGTACTATAACTGAGATGTGACTGTATTTTACAAAATATTAGTCTACTGAAACACAGCTAAGTTAGGTCATTGTGTAAAGAATAAAGTACATGTTTATATAATTCAATATGGTAACATGAGTATGAACCCAGCATGGTCAGATTCTCAAGGTGCTTGACTCATAATATGAGGATCACGGTTTCGAATCCCTGTCACATGAAATATTTTTGCTCTTTCAGCCATGGGAGAATTATAATGTGATGGTCAATCCCACTATTTATTGGTAAAAAGAGTAGACTAAAAGTAGGCAGTGAGTGGTGATGACTAGGTGCTGAATTAGGGATGGCTAGCGCAAATAGCCATCGTGTAGCTTTGTGCAAAATTAAAAAAAAACAAAATACATGTGAGTGCACGTGTGCCATGTTGTTGTTACTTCTGAGATGTTAGCCGTCAATGGCTGAGATATCAGTGTAATAAAAGTTTTATAAATGTATAATGTTATGCAGATTAAACTATTTAGACTAAACTTTTCTGTTTTTGAGTTATAATTTGTGATCATTCTAGAAGGGAAAAAAAGCATAATTTATATTTATTTACTAATTGTTTATGACACTTATGTGATTGGTCAAACATACCAAATTCATCTAAAGATTTTAATTTGGTAGTAAAAATAAGAGTTTTTCTAAAAAAAACATTTGATAATTATCTGGAAGATATAAAGATTTCACATGTGATATTTTAAAACTTTCTGATGCATAAAAGTATTTTTAATCTTAAAATGAAAGTAACTCTGCATGTTTGATAGCCAACATTCTGAAAGCAAAACTTTTACGAGAAAATTTTTTTAATTAAAAAATCTTACCCTTAATTCAAAGATTTATATTTGGGTACAAAAGTCTTGTAATGTTTATCAATCACCTGCAAAATCAAAGTTGTGGTATAATTACTTTCATGGTTACGAGTTGGGAGTATAATACCCAAGCTTTAATGAAAGGGTTAAACAATGATAAAATAGATAGCCATTTAATTAGAACCAATCTGTGGCCTTCAAAAAGTAGATCCTTTATGTGTTATTTTAACATTGTATGTAAGTATCAAGAAACATTGCTTGTTATCATTTATCTTTATAAAGATAAGCTTTGTCATCTCCATTAGTGCTCATAGGCTTTTCCATGGACATATGTGATTGGATTTTTAATCACAAATAAAGATGTATGTCACACTGATAGTACAAAATTATTAATCTTCATTAGAGAATGTGTCAGAACCTTATAACAAAGGTCACTTTAGATAAAGCTATACGTATTACAGACTACTAAAGATTGTAAAAATGTTTGACTTTGTTTTCAGGTCCTATCAGTGGAGAACTTTAAAAAAAAAAGTTTTATATATGACTATCAATTGTTGTCAGAATGTCTTAAAGATCCTACCATTCATAGTCAGAACATAATGTACTTGTATCTGAAAATTTCTAACTACTGTGAAAGAAGTGCTTTAAATCAGTAAGTCTGTCACAGCTTAAAACTACATGCAAGTTATGATTTTCTGTAGAAGAAAGTGTTTACGTCTTTAGACGAAACACGTGAAAAAATTGTACATTTTCTGAAAACTGCTACGTAATGGTTCCTAATGATTATTCAACATGAAAGTGCATGAATTAGATCACTAGGTTCCCGTGTTGCAGGTCGAGAAATGATAACACAATTTTAGTCATTAAGTACCTTGCATTATTGAAAAAGTAAAGGCTGAAAGAAGAATTCATGTTCAAAGAACTTTATTCCTTATTATTTGTGTTTGATTCTGACACAGGTGTCACTGTTAATTGTTTGCGTTTGGTATGGAACTTGACAATGTCAGTTATTTGTGTTTGATCAATTCTGGTACAGACCCTGATATATAGTAGAACTGAGATGTATAGTTTTCAGGAATGTTTGTGTTTCATGTTATATAACAAAGCAGACCCTGTGTACTAAGCCAGGGGTTTGTACCAAGTATGCTCTACTGTTTAGATAGTCAGTAGTATAATTTCACTGAGTGAGAATCCTTAGTCAGGTATAATGTTCCCTCTAATTTTTTCAATCCACATATGAAATTATTTTTTTTGTATACCAGTACCACAGAAATGTGCATATCTGTGCTATCAGTTCTTTTTTGGGGTGAGGTTATTTTCAAACCATCAACTGTGTATGATCATTAGGACACTTTGCAGTTCTACCATTTAGTTATTTTGGCTTCAGGCTTATCGACCATCAGTATCATTAGGGTCGTCAGCATGTTGAGACTACTTAGCATCACTGAGAATGTGCACAGTTGGTATAATAAAGTGTGCAATGTTTGATGGGTGTTGTATGGCCATGCAGCATACAGGGAACACAGCTCTAGATGCATAGTATTCTGAGAGCCTTGTGCTGGGTAAATTTGGGAATCCCTTTTCTAAACTGCCAGGAAGAAATAATGTGTGAAAGTTTATTGTGAAAGATGTAATAACTTAATATATTGTGTAAAACAAGAATACCTTTTTTGTGTAAATAAATTGATTGAGAACTGCCATTACATCTTTAGTGGTGGGTAATGTTATAATAATTCAGAACAAGTACAGGAATGACTGAGAAGATACAAGTCTGAAAGATGAAAGGAGGCACAGTATTATATTTATTTTGATTGACAGACTTATGGTGTAATTTTCTTGTGTTGTGAAAAGCTTCAAGCACATCAGATGATCAGTTTGATCAGTGCTTTATTCCAAAATTTCTCATTCACATCCCACTGCTGTAAAACCTCTATATACTTCTGGGCTGCAGACTTGTAAGTGTGATGATTCATTATCGATAGAGTAACTGTAGTTATGATCAGTTTGATCAGTGCTTTGTTCCAAAATTTCTCATTCACATCCCACTGCTGTAAAACCTCTATATACTTCTGGGCTGCAGACTTGTAAGTATGATGATTCATTATCGATAGAGTAACTGAAGTTGTAACTACAGTAGGCTGTTGGAGCTGTTTTTAGTTCAACATTATGGTTAGATAACACATATCGCTTTCTGACAGTTTCCAAAACAAGTTAAAATCTGATGTCGTTATTTTATTAAAACTGAAAGATGCTCTTCACTAAAGTTATATATTCCTCTTCTTGGTTTTTGATTCCAGGTTTTCATTTAAGTGCCATGGTATTCCCTTCTCAAAATCTAAGCATTCCTAAGGGATCTTATAGTGTAGCTGTAACATTTGATCGTTGCCGTATCATCTCTTGTACCTGCACATGTAACAGTACTGCATCATGGTGTTCACATGTTGTTGCTGTTTGCTTACAAAGAATACATCAGGTAAGTAAAAATAATAATTTGAGTATCTTTTTGCACCATTTTAATAACCTTTATTTCCAAAAGGATAACGGAGTATAGAAGTAACATCTTGGTTGTAAGTACATTAGACAGACAAAACACAGAACACTGAAACCACGGTAATGATCCCATAGAACTTATTAGTGAGTATTTTCTTTAGGTTTGTAGGGTGAAGATTCTGTTCATTTTATTATTTGAAGAACCATTACCAGCACATTACAGATATGCCATCAAATTAAACCAAACTTTCTTGTTGAGGTTTACAATTTTCATGTGTTTTATCTGTCAATAACAATGAACTTGATATTCAGAATTTCTCGTTAAAATATTCAGTTAAGCAATTTCCTTTGGATAACATTTACTGAAATGCATATCTTAAGTTTTCTTTGCTGAGGGTGAGTCGATGTGTAGAAGGTGAACAATTTATTGAAACTTTTTCTTTGTATATTATTATTGCTTATGTTTACACCTTACTCAAGTAATGTTTCTATATAAGAGGGCTTCTGAGTATTTTATTTTTACATTTATGTCAAGAAAGTGACAGTGAAATATATAACATGTATTAAATATTTCTCTATCAGTGTCTACAGCTTCTTAAACATTTACCTGATTTTTTAGAATTTTTGTAGTGAAGTTGTTGATGTGTTTTGCATTAAGTGCATGTGTAAATTGGCCTCTGAAAGACTGCTATTATACTTAGGTTTAAAGTAAAACAGGCTGAGAACCTTTCTTTCAGCAGTAACACTTTTACAAATATTTACAGCCGAATCTAGTACGTCTCCGAGCGCCTGTGTCGGAATCCCTCTCTCGTCTTCACAGAGAACAACTTCAAAAGTTTGCCCAGTACTTAATTAGTGAACTTCCTCAACAGGTATATCAATTAATAATGATTATAACATAAGTTAACAGTTTATATTTTAGGTAAATTTTCTCATTATATGCTGATTTAAAGTTTTATAGTCAAAGGTTTTATTTGCTCATTTATTATTGATAACTCACTAGAACAGTTTCATGTTTGTTTCAGATTATTTCTACGTAATATTAAAACAGGGACAGCCTCAATATTTGTTAGATTTACTTTTTAAACTTTATAGATCCTCCAGTAGCATATCGGTATGTCCGTGGACTTGCATGCTAGATACTGGGTTTTTGATACCCATGATGGGCATTGCACAACTTTGTACTTAACTATAAACAAACCACTTAATTTAATGAGTGTATTTAATTATTTCATTGTTCATAATTTAATTAGTAACCACAGAATAATGCAGTAGAAATGTGTGATTGTAGGTAATTACTGATAATCTGTAGCACAAGCACTTAAATTGAGGTGTGGGTTTTGTGTGTATGTGTATTTAGTATTATATAAATGTGTAATATGTGGCAAAAATAAAGGTTTACTAATATACAATAGATTTATTGGTCAGAGTTTCAAGGGGGTTACAGCAGATGGAGGCCTTTATGAATAGTGCTTTGGGTAACATAACTGAAGTTGCAAAAACAATTAAGTTGTGTAATTTTCTGTTAGAGTTCTTGTAAAGATCTCATCACTTTCCTAAAACGAAAAGTGAGTGAAATAGAATATCATTTGATATTATATGTCATATAATTTTTGTGTTTCTATATGTACCATAAAGACAAATGTGAAATACTATCAGTCTAGGTGGTGTTGGGTTACGTAATTATTGGAGAAAGTGATAAAGTTAATTATTAAAGTTTAGTGTTATTTGAATATTTTTTATGGAATTAAATTATGGTTCTCTTTTCATAACCTTGTTTAAGATAATAAACATTAATAACATTTCACTTATTATTCTGGTACCAAATCACTTATTACTCATTCGTACTCCATTTTATATCTTTCTTAATTTCTTAATATTTTTACTTGGTTTGTTCTTTTCCTACTCTGAGTCCTTTGGGACACTGAATTATGTATGAAAGTGTTGGTTTCAAATATCTGGTAGTTTATCTTTAATGGTTAGCAGGTACACAGATGTTTTATAAAGAAAAGACTTGTTTCAATATTGTTGTTTGAGTGAACTAGCTGGACATTGGAAAGAATTTGACTATAATTTCTTATACACCATATGTTTCTGCATAATATGTATTAATTTTTTAGTAAAATGTACAAATCTGTTTCACACAAGAAATCGTGTATTACAAAAGTGTTGTTCTCAGTATGTGTTTGTGAACTGACAACATCGACCTGAGGTCAGTACATGGTGATATTCATACAAAGAATAAATGTACTTCTATGTGTTGTACAGTTTGAATATTGTATTTGTATGACCTCTAGAAATTATACATCTGTAGGTTTTTTCCCTTATCTCTGTGTGTGTTATCTGGTATTAATTCCTTTACCAAATTAACAGTGTAGAGTTAAATAAATAATGGATAACATTAAGTATATAATACCATCTTTCAAGATGGCACTCTGTAAAAGGTTATGATGTGTACACTTTGACCCCAACCCACGTATTTAGGGTTAGAGGTTAAAAAAGGCATGGAGATTAGAAGTGTGACACAGAATGCTACTGAACAGTTTCATATACTTTCATTGTTAAAATGGTTAATTTTCTCCAGTCATAAATATCAAGAAAATTCTGCTGAGCTACTGATTAACTGTTACATATGTCTTGGTTTAAAATGTGTTTTAATTTGTTCTATTATTATTTTTCCATTGTTACAAGTACTGAATTACTTTTGTGCAGTAGCTGTTGCTGATAAACTTTAATGTTTTATATAAATTGATAGATTTATGTGTATTAATATATTTCAACCATGTATTGAGAATTTTATATTACCAATGTGTATTTATTAATCACTCTTTAATACATTATAATACTTTTTTCTGATACAGTATTCACCACTCTTTTCAAGATTACCTATCCTCATTCATTGCTGCCCTTTAAATACAAACTTTTATCATTCCCTAAGCCTTGTTGTAATTACTAACATGGCTTGACTCAAATTAACTCATCAAACTGTTTCAGATATTACCAACAGCTCAGAGACTGTTAGATGAACTACTTTCAAACCAGCAGTCGGCCATCAACACGTATTGTGGTGCACCAGGTAAAATCCTTGTCACTTTATAGTTTGTTCAGACACTGTCTTAGATACTGAAGGTTATGATGAAAGAAACATCATACAGGATAAAAAAAAATCTGATTTTAAATGATCCAGAAAGTGAAACACATTTAAATAATTTACTGTTATTCAGAAAGAATGAACTATTCAAAAGTATTTTGGGTTCTGAGTCTTTAAATCAACACACTGATGGTTTTAATTTTAATGTATGTATTGGCAGTTTCTTCTTATAAGCTTTGTTCGTTGTTTAATTCTTAGTATGGTTGATGATCAGTTTTAGTTTCTATAAAGTATTAAAAACATTTTAATTTTTTTGCACTTCATGTAATATTAGAATATTGTTTTATCCAAGTTTCTGTAAAATCGTATGTTAGTGCAGCTTGTAAAGTGGATTGATATACAGTATGTGTTAACTGTTGGTGGTTAGTGCAGCTTGTAAAGTGGACTGATATACAGTCTGTGTTAACTGTTGGTGGTTTGTGCAGTTTGTAAAGTGGACTGATATACAGTCTGTGTTAACTGTTGATGGTTTTTGTGATACTTCTCTACATCCTCAGATCCAACAGCTGGAGCCTCTGAAACTGAACAAACTACCTGGTGTTTGGATGAAAATACGCTTCATGAGAACATTCGGAAGATCCTCATCAAGATGTGTGTTCCTTCCCCCATGGTGTTCAGCGATGTTAATTATTTGTCATCCACAGCTCCTCCAGCAGCGGCTGAATGGTCGAGTTTACTTAGACCTTTAAGAGGTCGGGAACCAGAAGGGATGTGGAACCTGCTTTTGATAGTACGAGAAATGTTTCGTCGAAGTGATCGCAATGCTATTCCTTTACTACAAATTCTAACTGAAGAAGTGTTATCATGTGATCAGGTTAGATCAGGCTTTTTAAGTAAAGAGATTAGTGGTTTGTACCAATTATATGTAAATGTTTGCTACAGGCCTGGCCTTGGAAGATTCGTGCCTTGATACATAAAGTTAACTGACTTTGATAATATGAACTGTTAGATTATATATACTGGTTGTAACTAAATAACTTTTCTTCTCAAGAGACTTTGGAGTTCCAAAGTTACTTAAATATTGAGCATTACTGTATGTTGTTTCACATACAAAGTGAAATTTTCTGTCAATGCTGTTTTGAGTAATATTGTTTCGTACAAGTAAGAACTCCCCAGGTAAAATTTATTCTTTCAGATGATTTTTGTCTTTCTTATCATCAGATTCTAGGTTAAGAAGACTTGTTATCTTTGAAAACCATAATGAATATATTTCATTAAAACATTATAGTTGACTGTTTAACTTCCTAGTCCAGTGGCTCAATGTTGTCATTGTCTGTATGTGCATTCATAAAAATAATAACTTCTAGACAAAGACACTTCAAACATAAACCATGCAGCTTTCAACCTAAATTAGGTACCTTCAGGTAAAAATAGAACTTATAATGAAACAGAAACTACTAAGTAGTTGTGCATTAAGCATTCTTCTCATAACTGTTGACTGTAAAGCCAGACTTCATGCATGTATCCATAATTATAGTATTCATGTAGTATCAGTTTATTTAAACTATTTTTGGAATATTTATTGTATATAATTAAAACTGATATAAATAGATAGTATATATATCATTGTTATAACAGTTTCTATTGCTTTTGGAAACTTCAACTTTTTTTTCTATGTAGATACTTGTATGGTGGTTCAACACAAAAGTTTCACTTCACATTGGTTATAGTGGATGTGGAAGTCGAGCTAGTGTAAACAGCAACACCCATGCCTCACAGCATGCTTGTAGTAGTTTATGTGATGAAGTGGTTATTCTTTGGAGACTCACTGGTCTCAACCCTGCATTATCACCCTTGGAACGGCAGAACTTGTTTTCACAGGTATGTTACAGCTTTTTCACTAGGGATTCATAAGGCTTCAGTGACATTTCATTTTACTTAACTCGTTAATTTGAAAAGTATATACAGCTAGAAAATCATTTGTTTCTGTGAGGAAGGAAAACTTATGTTTTCTCTCCTCTGAAAATGTGTAGATAACATAATGAAGTATTCTTTTTAATATAAAACAGTTTGTTAAGGTATTTGCTGGTATCACGCTTTAGTAAACATTTTCTTAGAAATGTTTTGTGATTGTTTACTTTTATTTACACTTTAGTAGGTGAGTGATGACTTTAAACAGATTGTAAACAATGCAGCCTTAAGACGTAGACAGTTTGGTGGGTTGGTCACTATGTAGTTTAGTACGTTATTGATAGTATACTGTCTTTTGTTTTGGTTTTTTTGGCTTGTTGTGCAGGAAAAAGATGACAGTGAGTGGCAATCATAATATTCTGTAACAACTTTATTCATTGTTGATTTTTAGCATAATTACAGTCTGTTATCGTGTCTTTGTAACAAACTGTTTTCACTAAATAAAAGCCACACTGAAAATTTCTTTTAATTTTGTAAAACTGTTGTTCGAATCTTAATTAAGTCAAAGTTTTCTAGTTCTAAGAACCTTTGTTATTCTTGTAGAATTTGATTGAAATATATTTTAGTTGAGTAGATGAATAAGTCTTCTAGTTCCAAGAACTTTGTTAGTCTTTAGAATTTTATTGAGTAATTCATAATCAGTGATGTCGAGAAACCCACTTGTTGAGAAATTTATATGCAAAAACGGCTCGTTTGGGTTGAGAAAATATTTTACATAGAAGAGCGAACAACGTTTCGACCTTCTTCGGTCATCGTCAGGTTCACAAAGAAAGAGGAAACTGACTGGAAGCTGACCACATGTTTGAAAGGGGTTGTGTAACTGTGTGTCGAAATGTAGAGGGCGGTATTAGATGTTTGAATATATAATTTTATTTATTATATTAATATAGGTATAAAGGCATTCCTTTATATTGGTTTATTTTGGGTTTAAGTTGTTGCATAAGTAAGGCTTCTTTAATTTTGCATTTGTTTATGTTTGTTTCTTTATTTAGTATTTGAGTGTTTTCTATGGTTATGCTGTGTTTATTTGACTTGCAGTGTTCGAAAACGTGTGAAGGTGACTTTTTATGCTCTTTGAATCTGGTTTCCATTTTTATACTTGTTTCTCCAATATAGAAGTCGTGGCAGTTATCACATTGTATTTTATAAATAATGTTGGTGTGGTGTTTGTCAGTGTAGTTTTTACATAGTATAGACCTCAGTTTTGTGCCTGGTTTTTGAATAAATTTGGTATTAACTGGAATGTCATATTTTGTTACCAGTTTTTGCCAAATGTTGGTTATTTGTTTGCTGATGTCAGGAATATATGGTATACAGCAGTATATGGTTTCGTGGTTTATTGATTTGTGAGCTGTATTTATTTTAGTTGGTTGATTTTGCTTTTTGTCTAGATGTGTGCATATAATGGTTTCTACGGTTTGTGGAGGAAACTTATTGATGTTGATTTTTTCAAAGAATTTTCTCACAAAACCATCAACATAATTTCACAAAACAGAAAACTAAAAAACAACCTTACAAAAAGAGACATTAATTCCATTAAAAACCTAAAACAAGACAAAAACAAAAAAATTCTAAAAACAGATAAAGGTAACGCTACAGTCATGAAGATGAATGAATACATCCAAAAAATGAATAACATCCTATCAGACACGAACAAATTTAAACCAATACACACAAATCCAACAAAGACACACGAGACGCAACTGAACAAATTACTACTACAAATGAAAAAAGCCAACACAATTTCACAAACACTTTATTCCTACCTACGTAAAACTGACTCATGCACACCGCAATTACACGGCATCTTCAAACCTCATAAACAAGATTGTCCATTACGACCAATAATGTCCACATATGAATCGTTTAATTACAATCTTGGTAACTACATAGCATGGGCATTCTCCAAATATGTAACATCAGCCAGCTCATTCATCAAAGACTCTTTTAATTTCAAGTCTAATCTAAATCAACTTAATCATAAAGCCTTAATGGCCAGTTTTGATGTTATATCCCTCTTTACAAAAGTTCCAACCACTGAAGTTTGCAAGATAGCCTTAGAACTCTATATCCGAGACCTTAACCCAACTATAGAAATTCCCAGTAACCAGTCAGCAACCCTCATAGAATTCACCACGATAAAGACAAACTTCATGTTCAACAACCAAAACTATATACAAACAAATGGCCTAAGCATGGGCAACCCAGTATCACCAGTTCTATTTTTATGACACAAGTTGAAACACAAGCAATTAACACAGCATTACATCCACCACTATACTGGTACAGATATGTAGATGACACGGTTGCGGGATTCAAATCTACAGAACACATATTTAATTTTTTCAATCACATTAACTCTATACATCCCAACATTAACTTCACATGTGAACAGGAAGAAAGCAATCAAATATTATTTCTTAACCTCAAAATTACAAGAACTGACACACAATTCAAAACAGAAATCCACCGAAAAATCACCCATACTGGACTATACATTCCTTGGGACTCAGCACATGAAACAAAACAAAAACTCAACATACTAAGAAACCAAATAAACACAGCCATAAAACTATGCTCACCAGATAAAATTAACGATGAATTAGACAAAATAAAACAATACTTCATCAACATCAATAAGTTTCCTCCACAAACCGTAGAAAACATTATACGCACACACCTAGACAAAAAGCAAAATCAGCCAACTAAAGTAAATACAGCTCACGAATCAAAAAACCACGAAACCATATACTGCTGTATACCATATATTCCTGACATCAGCAAACAAATAACCAACATTTGGCAAAAACTGGTAACAAAATATGACATTCCAGTTAATACCAAATTTATTCAAAAACCAGGCACAAAACTGAGGTCTATACTATGTAAAAACTACACTGACAAACACCACACCAACATTATTTATAAAATACAATGTGATAACTGCAACGACTTCTATATTGGAAAAACAAGTAGAAAAATGGAAACCAGATTCAAAGAACATAAAAAGTCACCTTCACACGTTTTCGAACACTGCAAGTCAAATAAACACAACATAACCATAGAAAACACTCAGATACTAAATAAAGAAACAAACATAAACAAACGCAAAATTAAAGAAGCCTTACTTATACAACAACTTAAACCCAAAATAAACCAATATAAAGGAATGCCTTTATACCTATAATAAAATAAATAAAATTATATATTCAAACATCTAATACTGCCTTCTACATTCCAACACTCAGTTACACAACCCCTTTCAAACATGTGGTCAGCTTCCGGTCAGTTACCTCTTTCTTTGTGAACCTGACAATGACCAAAGAAGGTCGAAACGTTGTTCGCTCTTCTATGTAAAATATTTTCTCAACCCAAACGAGCCGTTTTTGCATATAAATGAGTAATTCATAGTTTCATTGAGTGGATTGAGCATTTTTATTGAAACTTGAAACAATCGTATGTGTCTGTTTAGTAGATTTCATTTGTAACAAAATTTGAAATGCTACAGTTTTTGGTCTCTAACTTTCAGTTACATGAATGGCACTTGAAAACTTTAGAAAGAGTGCGGGAGATGAGAAACAACAGTGGAAGTGCAGCAAGTGGCATCAAACAGTCTGATATTGATGTTTTTCCCAGCTTTAAACCAGCAATGGAAGCATGTCTCTTGGATTGGAGTGACTATCCCATCGAAGGAGTGACATACACAGGAAAGGGTGCTGGTCGTTGGTACGTTCCATACACACAAGGTCGAGCATCAGACCATTGTGTAACCTGCATGGTTACCAAACCAATAGAATCATGCCATACCCTTAACAGAAGGGGCCGCCCAGTGGATGTAAGTTTGTGTGTAGAGGGCCGCAGACTTGCTCCTCCAGGTCATCACTGCTTACAGACTTTAGTTCACACGTGCAGTGAAAGCAACAGAAGTTCCCTAAGTAGTGAGGGATTTTGTGAGAATGAACCAGAACCAGTGGAAAGCTGTAACCAGTTTATTGGCACTGTGGCCTCAGATATCAAACGTTCATCTACTTTAAATATTCAGCCACATTATTCTATATGTCAGAACAACTTTAGTGAATCAAATGATCATTTAATACATCAGTCTGCCAGAGAAGGTTCAACCAAGAAAGAAAATCATCTTGTAGATGGTGTATCTGAAATCAGTGAAGAAGTTTCTAATCTCACGTTAAAACATAATGTTGTTGTTTATAAAGGTGATAAAAATCCAAATCCACCTGAATTTTGTCTTGCCAGTGAGCTAGAAAAGTCCTCTCCAGAAGAAGACTCTGATTGGTCAAATCTTCAAGACAGCTGCACTGTTGGGAAACCCAGCAATTCAAGGTATATAATACATGAATCTTTGCTATAGTTAAACATTTGGTTATCAAGACAGCTTATTACACTTTGAAAACTTGCTGTAAAGTGACCTGTAATTATTGTATAGCAGACACACAAAATAACATACATTGAAGTTATCTGTTGGTGGTTTGCAAAAGAAATAGGAAGTATCTTACACTTACTTGTGAATATTTCAATGTTATGTAGACATATGCAGGTGTATATTAAGATTTAACTGAATGGTTATGTGTAGGGCCATGTGATTATAGTCATCCTTGTTACTGCCTGTCACAAGATTGTACTTTGTTACATTCGAAGTTTAATTGAGTAATCTCACTGTCAGTGTATACCAATGAAATTATCCTTAAAATTAAAAGTTTTATATTATCAAAAATTATTCTTAAACTTGAGTTTGACAAACAACTTCAGTTAGTTGGTTACATACAAGGATTATAACATTTGGATTTTTTAGTTTTAAGAATGGCCCTACTAAACTAAACTTTTCATATACGGAATGAATGCAGGTCATGTGTTATATTAACACAATATTCTTCTGAGTACCTTAGGTTACATTCAGAGGAAAGAGAAATAAATGTCTTGGAGTTCTTGACAGATGCCATGTCCACTCTCTATCCAACAGTTATTTTAAAATTGGTGCAAAGAATTTCATTCATAAATTGTCAAACACTCTTGTTTGACTTGTTAGCTGTGTCTTAAGTAGTGCTTTAGCATTTTTATCACTTATAAATATGTTGGTTAGATAGACAATTAGATTGTATTAGTTTTAGTTTTAAATTTTAGGTAAATATGTGTTAGTTATGTTTTAAAATGTACATTAGAAAGGTTTAATTTTTTTAAAATATTAGCCAAACTGTTTATCAGGCTTAGTGGAGAAGTCAATGTCCTAATGTTCAGACAACAGCTAAAGTGTTGCTCACAAGTAAACCCCAAAGATGTCATTGATGTATGTTGCTATAACTAATAATCCTGAAGGATGAAAAATGAATAAACTTTTTTGTGAAAATGTAGAAACACAGAATTAACGATGTGTAGAAACACAGAAATAACGATGTGTAGAAACACAGAAATAACGATGTGTAGAAACACAGAAATAACGATGTGTAGAAACACAGAAATAACGACGTATAGAAACACAGAAATAACGACGTGTAGAAACACAGAAATAACGACGTGTAGAAACACAGAAATAACGACGTGTAGAAACACAGAAATAACGACGTGTAGAAACACAGAAATAACGACGTGTAGAAACACAGAATTAACGATGTGTAGAAACACAGAAATAACGATGTGTAGAAACACAGAAATAACGATGTGCAGAAACACAGAATTAACGATGTGCAGAAACACAGAATTAACGATGTGCAGAAACACAGAATTAACGATGTGCAGAAACACAGAAATAACGATGTGCAGAAACACAGAAATAACGATGTGCAGAAACACAGAAATAACGATGTGCAGAAACACAGAAATAACGATGTGCAGAAACACAGAAATAACGATGTGCAGAAACACAGAAATAACGATGTGCAGAAACACAGAAATAACGATGTGCAGAAACACAGAAATAACGATGTGCAGAAACACAGAAATAACGATGTGTACTGAGAAGATTATTTGAAGAAGTATTCAATTGTGTGTCTACACTTTTACTGTTCTTAAACATTTCACTGTGCAATACATAGATAAAAGTACTTGGATTCTGGATACAAATAACTACAGTACCAAAATAGCAAATCTTTAAGTGAAACACTGAATTAAAACAGTTTCATTCTTTGGTTACAAAATTTTAACAATTTTTATTGAGATACATGAAAAAAATTCAGATTTATTGTAAGTGTTGTCTACCTGTGTTTCATTCTTCATACAACCTACACCCAGTAGAACTATCTGTAATAACTGTGTTAAACTTGTTCCCATCATGTGTTACTTTTATTACTTTTCTGTGTGTATAGTAAAATATCTAGTGAAATACCTGTAGTAAAGTACATAGTGTGTACCTAGTGAAATACCTGTAGTAAAATACATAGTGTGTATTTAGTGAAATACCTATAGTAAAATACATAGTATGTATCTAGGGAAATACCTGTAGTAAAATACATAGTGTGTATCTAGCGAAATACCTGTAGTAAAATACATAGTGTGTATCTAGCGAAATACCTGTAGCAATATACCTAGCATGTATCTGGTGGCATACCTGTAGCAATATACCTAGCGTGTATCTGGTGGCAAACCTGTAGCAATATAGGTAGCGTGTATCTGGTGGCAAACCTGTAGCAATATAGGTAGCGTGTATCTGGTGGCACACCTGTAGCAATATATCGTGAAGCGTGTATCTGGTGGCATACCTGTAGCAATATAGCGTGTATCTGGTGGCATACCTGTAGCAATATACCCAGCGTGTATCTGGTGGGTAGCAATATACCTAGCGTGTATCTGGTGGCATACCTGTAGCAATATAGGTAGCGTGTATCTGGTGGCATACCTGTAGCAATATACGTAGCGTGTATCTGGTGGCATACCTGTAGCAATATAGGTAGCGTGTATCTGGTGGCATACCTGTAGCAATATAGGTAGCGTGTATCTGGTGGCATACCTGTAGCAATATAGGTAGCGTGTATCTGGTGGCATACCTGCAGCAATATAGGTAGCGTGTATCTGGTGGCATACCTGTAGCAATATCACGTAAGCGTGTATCTGGTGGCATACCTGTAGCAATATCGTGGCGTGTATCTGGTGGCATACCTGTAGCAATATCGTAGCGTGTATGTGGTGGCATACCTGTAGCAATATACGTAGCGTGTATGTGGTGGCATACCTGTAGCAACGTACCTAGCGTGTATCTGGTGGCATACCTGTAGCAACGTACCTAGCGTGTATCTGGTGGCATACCTGTAGCAACGTACCTAGCGTGTATCTGGTGGCATACCTGTAGCAACGTACCTAGCGTGTATCTGGTGGCATACCTGTAGCAACGTACGTAGCGTGAATCTGGTGGCATACCTGTGGCAACGTACGTAGAGTGTATCTGGTGGCATACCTGTGGCAACGTACGTAGCGTGTATCTGGTGAAATACATCAACCATTAACCCTATTGGATCATTAGGCTGCTTTGCAATGCTAAAAGTTGATTATTTGGGCTTTGGGCCAATTAACTGTCAGGTTCTAGTGCCATCAACATGTTGAGGTTCCTTGTCATTACTAAGGATGTGTGCAGTGCTTGATTGGTTGGTATATTGCTACCCAGTTTACAGGGAGCCATGGACTACAGTTATGCTTCTTGTTGCTCACAATTCGAGTTCCTCAAGAGATGTGTTAAAACAGAGGTTTAATTTCCATACTGACTTGTCAGATGGTGAGACATCTTGTGCAAGCAGAACAAACCACGTGATGAATTGCAGACCTTATCGTGGACACTAAAATGACTTTGAAAAGTGTTCTTCAGAACATGTTAACATAATTTTTTTTTTTCTAATATCTTTGACATGTTCTGAATGCTACTGATTTTGTCCATCAACATTGCTAGTGGACTGGCCTCCCAGCAAATCTGTAAAACCCATTTTTCATGAAAGTAACCCCTTTATATATGTGTGATTGCTCTCAGAACCTGAAATGGCCCATATCAGTTGGTTGTTTATAAGATTCATTGCTTTTTATTTTTGTTTAAGATGTAGAATTCAGTTCAATAGAAGAATCCATTGGTAGCTGCTTTGCACACATTATGTAAGAAAGCTTGATTGTGAAGTAAATATCCTCAAACTGAATATTATGTGTTTTTAGGATGAAGGTGAATCTTTGATGTGTAAACTCTTGTTTTGATCTTTTGGGTTTTATGGTTAGAATATGGCTCCTTCACAAGAAAGTTTCTACTTTATCATTGTTTTCATTGGCCTTTTATCAATTAAAACTTTCTTTATGTATACCTAACAGAACACAAATATTCTATTCTTCTGTTTCTTTTCTACTTTCTTTAATTTATTTGACCAATTTCATGACTTTAGGAGCCATTCATCAGGACATACTGTTACTGATGTAACAAAAACATTCATATGCCATTTTTCAACTAAATATGAATAATCTAAGTTATGTTAAAAAAATGTTACAAGTTAAATAAGCTTAGTTAATTTATCCAAGGTACTTTCCTCTTTTAATTAAAAATTATTTTATAGTTTTTCATAATTTAATACCTCATTGTAAATTTTCAGTAATAATTTCTGTGGTTTCACTGTTTCAACTGAGTTTAAACAAGCACTGCTCCTTCTGCCATCTTACCTCTATCTGTTTAAAATTTTGTGAAATATTTTTCAAAAAATAATCTTATGTTTTACATTTTCAAAAGAAACATTCTAACATTCTACTCTTCTGTTTCTTCCCTCCTTTATTAATTTCTTTGACCAATTTCATGACTTCAGGGGTCATTTGTCAGGATATAATGTTTAAAGTGATTTTGAAAACATTTAGGGAATATTTTTCAAAAAATAATTGTTCATGTTTTACATCTTCTAAACACAGGTATTTGTGTCTTTTTGTATATATACATATTATGTTTATCTGTGGTATTTTAAACAACAACAATCCTTATTAAGAACACAAGAGAAGGAAACTATCGAGATGAATGATCTTCACCAGTCAAATGATGAATATCAGTTATACTGTTATAGTCCCCGTACCTTTCTCCAAAGCCCAGAAAAGACCCTGGAGATAAAATCAGAACCTGAGCATTTCTCTGTGTCTTTGAAGAAGATTGAAGACTCACTTGAGGTTTGATAGTTGTATTATTGTATGTTCTTTTTTTTTGCACAGTTGTAAATACTGCTAAATTTCATTAATTCAACACTATTGTAACAGGTTAAGAATAAAAATTTCTATTTCAGAAAGTGATAAGCATTGCTTTATATACAAAAGTAGAAATATATTAATCCATGTTTTTCAAATGCTCTTTAAGAAGATCCTAAATTGTTTTTAATATAAATATGAAAAACATATCTTGGAAGAATAAAGAAATAACCAATCAGTCTCTTTCTCTACCACATATGGAAAATGCTAGATGTCTCAAACACAAGTTAGTCTGCATGATCATGGAGTTCTCTAATCAATTATCCGACTCATTACTCAGTTATATTCAATTAACTGATCATTCTCACATCAGACCAAAGTTCCTATTTTCAGCTTGTTTTGTATTTTCTCAAAGGTTTTTTTCAAACTGCTCTTCATTCAACATGATATTCATTTTCAAGCTACCCTTCATTTCATGTGGCAGTCATCTTTAAACTACCTTTCATTTAATGTGGCAGTCATCTTTAAACTACCTTTCATTTAATGTGGCAGTCATCTTTAAACTACCTTTCATTTAATGTGGCAGTCATCTTTAAACTACCTTTCATTTAATGTGGCAGTCATCTTTAAACTACCTTTCATTTAATGTGGTAGTCATCTTCAAGCTACCCTTCATTTAATGTGGTAGTCATCTTCAAGGTATCCTTCATTTACTGTTGTAGTCATCTCAAGCTACCCTTCATTTACCGTGGTAGTCATCTTCAAGCTGTCCTTCATTTAGCGTGATAGTCATCTTCAAGCTGTCCTTCATTTAGCGTGATAGTCAACTTCAAGCTGTCCTTCATTTAGCGTGATAGTCATCTTCAAGCTGTCCTTCATTTAGCGTGATAGTCATCTTCAAGCTGTCCTTCATTTAGCGTGATAGTCATCTTCAAGCTGTCCTTCATTTAGCGTGATAGTCATCTTCAAGCTGTCCTTCATTTAGCGTGATAGTCATCTTCAAGCTACCATTCATTTAACGTGATAGTAATCATTTGGGACAATAATTTAGAATCACGATAATTTATTAATTTTAAAATATTGGACATGAAAATGTTTCCATATCTTGGATTTCTTCCTACCTGTAAGCCTACTGTTAATAAACCTAGAGAATTTTTATTGATGAATATAAACTTTATTTTTTGATATTTTTAAGCATATGACCTCAGTAAAGTTCATTACATTATAAAGAAACTTCATAAGCAAAAGATTAGGAAAGCAACATCAGGTGCCATTTAAGTACATGTGTCCTTTTGTTTGAAAGAAAATTATTTTTCAAAACAAGTTTAAGAACACAAGACTTGACAATCAATAGATGGAGTAGTTATTTTAAACATATATAATGGTCAATAATCTTTTGAAGATAAATATGTTATGTATCAATAATTTTCATTCCAACAATTAACTATGTATTCTATTAACTAATACATGTTGTAGGCCTGTTGCTAAAACGAGTCAAATTTTTAAGATATGATTATATATTTAAAAACGGCTGGTATGGGTAGAGAAATTCTCTACAAGTGGGTTTTTTCTCATCATCACAGTTTATTTATGATGTTTATAATGTAATAAACTTATTAACTTTAGTTAAGATGTAGTTAAACGATGTACTTTGTGAAATTGATTATAAATCAAATAGTAAGTATAAAAGTTATTAATTGTTAGGTTCATATGAGTAGCATACATTCAGTTCTTTAAACCAAGTTTATAATTTTATATGAATACAATTGTATCAAGGCCATCAGTAATGTAAATATGCTATCTTTACTGTACAAAGATGGTCAAACACAAGATACTTTAGGTCCAGTTTTTTGTTTGTAGATTGTCAAGCTCTTGGATACTTTTTTGTCTAAAGGAACAATAAAGATAACAGTGTGTACCACAACAGTTGTTAAAGGAAGTGAAGAGTAAGATACCATGGGAATAAAATTAGTTGTTAACAATATTCTAGTGTGAAGTGAGCTAACAGTTTATTATTTTTAATCTGCAAAATTGTACTTACATACATCTCTCTCCTTATTATTAATTTAATTTTGTAGGTATTGTTTGCACGTGCAGAATCTCTTCATGCACATGGCCATACCCAAGAAGCCTGTAAACTTGCAGTAAAGTTAGCAGAAGAACTTCTGGTCAACCCTCCAAACTTCATATCTGAAACCCCTGCACCACCACCTCGTGGTAAAAGGAGTCGACGTTTCAACCCGGCACGTCATCAAGTCAGCCTTAACGTATCTGCCACTTTGTCCAAGGCTGGGTTTCTGTGTTCTGTACTGGGAGAAAACTCTCACCACTCTCATCTTGCTTTTCGTGTTGGATTATTTGGTTTAGAGCTTGTGAGACCACCAGCTTCCACCAAAGCTTTAGAAGTATGGTTTGTTTGTTTTTTTCACTGTATTTTTCATGTTATAGTGATTAATTTTAGTAGCAATAAACAATTTCTTTATCTTAAGAAATAACTTATTTCAAAAATCTAAATGAAGTTCTTATTGTTACAAGTGTTAGTTGTGAATCGTATTCTTACAGGTGTTACATAAGTCTAACAAACAAATATTAGATTTAATTTGTGTTGTTAGAAGTGTTACTTTTGTTTTGTTGTATTACTTATGTATGTTTGTTATTGTTTCTTTAATGAACGAACTCTTGCTGGAAATTCGTACCTGCATGTCCTACAAGAGTTCTTTATTCCACAACTCTGAGCACCTCCTGACTTGTTACAAAGAGCTATCTTCCAACAGGATGGAGCACAACCCCACTTTGCTCAAATTTATTGAAGGTTTTCAAACCAAACTTTTCCAAAACGTTGGATTGGTAGGGGAGGACGTATCAAATGGCCTTTTTGTTTGCTCAATTTAACCCCTTTAAGTTTTTATCTCTGGGGCTTTTTGAAAACAAAAACCTACCATAACAAACCAAAATACCTTGAAGAAATGAACCATTGGATTCATGATGCAATCTTATCCATCCATACTGCTGTGTTTGAAAATATTTTCTCAGAGGTTGAACTCAGATTAATTATAGTTAATGATGGAAAACACGTAGAAATCCATAAAGTGTTGAAACTAAAACTTACAAACCTACTCATTGTCATTATGTGCAATTGTTGTTGTTCTCCCAAATAACAATAAAAATATTCAACTCTATTTTAGTTATATTCACTTTTGGACACCCTGTATGTTCGTATTAATGCGAGTATTATGTGTTTGTTTATGTAGTGTTTTGAAACTTGAAGAAATTTAAAGTACTTATATTTTTCCTCCATATTTTAGGTTAAACTTGTCAATCAAGAACACGATTTGTTTAACCAGTTAAAACACATCATACTAACAGAAACTGAATTGAGAGTGGTGAGAGAACGGGCTAAGCAGTTGTGTTCAGGACAACTTCGGTCAAGGGGAGAAGCACTTCTTCCTTTGATGTTAGCGAGTTTCATTTTTGATGCTTTAGTGTTGTGTGGTAAGGGAAAATAAGATTTAATTTACTTAATATTTTTGTTGAAAGATAACTTTCATCTGTGGTTTGATTTGTTTATGATCATAAACACTTTTGTAACCAGTCAATACTATCATTCCAGGTGTAACACATTTGGTAGAGGTGACAAGAAACTTGACTGTTTTTTTTTTTTACTTGTTATAGGTTTCTAAAAATTGTATTTTGAAACTGTTTTCTCCATTTTCTGTTATTTTTAATGCAATCTTTTGTGAATGGTGTTCATCTTTCTGGTGTAAAATGAACACGTGCTGACCAAATTTAAAGGTGTCAGTAAAATATAACTATTCTAAGAGCTTTTGTCAATCCAGAAATAATATAGAATTGATATTTTGGTATTATATTACATTTATTTGGTGTATTTCATATAAAATAATAGAGAAAATGTTCCAGTATAACTTATCTGCAGATCTGAAGAGTTTCCTCTGTTCTGATGCATTTATCATTTTTTTCTTGTATATATGTCAAGTCATCCTTTCTTCTCTCTTGATGATGTAATTACTTCATCTCTGTGTTGGCATCCTTTTATGTCATCATATCATGTGGTCTGAACAATTACTAATAGTTTTAACTTTGAATGTACATAGTCCAATGAATAAAAGTGATTAGTTATAATTATCCACATAAGTATAGAATTAATAAAGCAATTGTAAGAGTAGTACGTGGCTCCTATGTATCAGCTGTTTTGAGTTTGTGCAAGAGTGAGGGAGTTACATATCCTGATGTGAAGTTTGTTCTCTAAACTGACTTCCTGACACTTTCAGAAAAAAAACCATTTTGTATAGAAAATTCTTATGTAAATCATCTACATGGCTAATATTTCATAAAAAATCCCTGCAGTAACCTTTACGTACATCAGCCTCACATATGTCAAAAATCACAGATAAACATTGGTTTCAAAATAAACAAATGCTAATTATTACCAGAGGACTACTACTAGGCAGACTACACTACCCAGTCTGTTTCCTGTTGTTGAGATTTTCTTTCTGTAAAGTTGTGGTTCTATGTACGTTAACTTTCAATGAACTTTAAAAAACTAAACTCAAAATATTGTAAGGTTTCTTAACTTCCTGAACACACTTCAGTGTAAACTGTCATTGTCATTCCTATTATATAATGCTGTTGTTGTTGTGAATGTTTATTTTAATGCAGAAGTTAGGTTTACTACTATTTATTTTGTTTCTTAAGTTTATATTCACTAGTTTTTCTTAGAACACCAGTAAACTTGATCAGGAACAATGTGGAAAGTCTCATAGTGATTGTTGTGTTTTTGTAACAAACTATATTAACCTAGTAACAAAGATTTAATGTTCTTCCAAACAAATTCTGTTTATGTATTTAAAATTGACAATTATGCATCTCTTTTATCTCTCGAAGCTCCTTCAAGGAGAGGTGCAGGAAAATGTGATTGTGATGAGGAGCTAGGATTTGAAGCAGCAGTAACAGCACTGGGTGAGTAGATGAAAATATGTACCCATTAAACAGACATAAACAGGAACATTTATGTATATAAACAAGAATGTTATTGTACACTCCTAGCTATCTAAAGAAATACATGATCATCCAGTCATGCTGTATGAAAATATACAGATCTGTACTTTATAAGGATTAATGTAATAAACGTGATAAGTCACGTACCCAATAAAAGTAGTGTAATCCATAACTACATAAATTAATGTGTGTAAATAAACTATACAACAGTGAATGAGATGTTTTACATTTATACACATATGACAATACTTGTTATTAGTAACTGAAAGCAGAATACATGAGTGGAAAAGCAAACATCAAAACTGTTTCTTTTAAATGGATTAATGACAGACCTTTCAAAATGTGGTAGGAAAACTGACTATATTTTTCATAGATGAAGAGAACTTTGTTATTAGTTTTTAAGTTTTATAACATAAGTAAATTTACACATAAAGAATTATACATGGACTTTAACATACTATTATTTGTGAGCTTTGTTTCAGTGGCTGAAAGCCCACAAATAAAATTATTTCAATGTAGAGAAAAGCCAGTGCATGATTCTACATAGTACTGTGTTGTTTAGAAATGTAACCAATATTTTGTTTGAAGTAAATACGAATAACACAGTTTTTATTAAAAGGTTAAAAAAATAAATGGAGCCCATGTTTGTGTTGATATTATTTTGCATAACAGTAAGTTTTCATTTGGTAAACCTTTCTGTACAAAGAGTAAAAAACATAATAGTAATTATAACTTGTAGAAATATCATGCACAGTTGTTTTTATCTTGAATGCCCACAAGATGTTGTCCATTATATGGTTGTTATAACAATATAAGTAAAATGAATTCTTGGGTACATATTGTCTCCATACAAAATGACTGTACAATACATTGAGACTGTTGTACTAAAGAAGTCTGTCTTGGTAAGCTTGCATTGGGTAACAACTAATTCCTTTTGTTTTTTCATGTAACATTTTAAAAAGATTCTGATGAACGAAACATTCCGGTGTACTGTTGAAAATGACTAGTTTGTTATTATGTTTTCATTATTTTGTACAAAGACTTAGTACAAAATATTATCTAGTTTTCAGTTTCAACTTAATGTTAGGAAAATATGTTAAACAATCGTGCAGTTGAGATATTGTAATGTTTAATGATTGAATATTGTCATAATGTGTTAATTTATAGTATTTTTATTTTCTGTATTTCTAAAGGAATTTTTTAAATGTAAATGTTGCAGTTAGCCAACCACATCTCAGTTCCTAATTAAGATATATTATCATTCAAGAATTCTAAAGTTAACAATTCATAATTTTAAGTTATTTTTTAGTTTTCAATATACTATCAACAAACACTGTTTTAAAGCAGTTCACTGTCTAAGTTAGTAGGTAATGAACTGATTTTATTTCCTTTGTAATTTGTTTATATATTGGAAATTTATGACTGTGATTTTATGGTATTAATTATGTCAGTGAAACTGCTGCTGTATTTCTTCAAGAACTTTTTCTTTATATTTAAGGTGTTTAGACAACACAACACTTTTTATGACGTATACAATGATGAACTCTAAATATTTAAAAATGGCTGGTATGGGTAGAGAAAGCACTAGTAGAGGAGCAAACAACGTTTCGACCTTCTTCGGTCATCATAAGGTTCACAAAGAAAGAAAGGGTTACTGATTGGTAGCTGATCACATATCTAATAACGGTTGTGTAATTGAGTGTAGGAATGTAGAGGGCGGGATTAGATGTTGGATATATTTATTAATATAGATGTAAAGGCATTCCTTTGTATTGGTTTATTTTGGGCTTGAGCTGCATAAGTAATGCTTCTTTAATTTTGCATTTGTTTATGTTTGTTTCTTTATTTAGTATTTGAGTGTTTTCTATGGTTATGTTGTGTTTATTTGATTTGCAGTGTTCGAAAACTTGTGAAGGTGACTTTTTATGCTCTTTGAATCTGGTTTCCATTTTTCTACTTGTTTCTCCAATATAGAGGTCGTGGCAGTTATTACATTGTATTTTATAAATAATGTTGGTGTGGTGTTTGTCAGTGTAGTTTTTACATAGTACAGACCTCAGTTTTGTGCCTGGTTTTTGAATAAATTTGATATTAACTGGAATGTCATATTTTGTTGCTTGTTTATTAATGACAAATTAGACAAAACAATACTTCATCAAAAAGTTTCCTCCACATAGAAAACATTATACGTAAACAGGTAGACAAAAAACAAAATCAACTAACAAAAGTAAATATATCCCATGATTTAAAAAATCACGACACCATATACGGCTACATACCATATATTCCCAACATCAGCAGAAAAATAACCAGCATTTGGCAAAAACTAGTAACAAAATATGACATTCCAATTAATACCAAATTTATTCAAATTAACACAACTAAGGTCTATACTATGTAATTACTACACTGACAAACACCACACCAACATTATTTATAAAATACAATGTGATAACTGCCACGACTTCTATATTAAAGAAACAAGTAGAAAAATGGAAACCAGATTGAAAGAATACAAAATGTCACCTTCACACATTTTTGAACACTGCAAATCAAATAAACAAGACCATAGAAAACACCCAAATACTAAATAACGAAACAAACATAAACAAATGCAAAATTAAAGAAACCTTGCTTATACAACAACTGAAGCCCAAAATAGACAAATACAAAGAAACACCTTTATACCTATATTAATAAATGTATCCAACATCTAAGCACGCTTTCTACATTCCCACACTCAGTTATACAACCCCCTTCAAACAACCCTTTCTTACTTTGTGAACCTGACGATAACAGAAGAACATTTGCTCCTCTACTAGTGTTGTCCAAACGTTCGCTCCTCTACTAGTGTTGTCCATACGTTGTTTGCTCCTCTGCGCGTGTTGTCCAAACGTTGTTCGCTCCTCTGCGCGTGTTTTCTCTACAAGTGGTTATTCTCATCATCATGAGTGATGAACTCTGTTGTTTGTAGTGAATTATGTTTTTTAACCATTGAGTTTTAGTGACAGAATTTAACTACTAGGAAACAATTTCAGTTCATTTACAGTTGTTTGTTGATTAAGCTGAGTAGTTTAACTGCTTAAACAATTATCTGTGAGAGTGATTACATCAGTTAATGTCATATTTTTATGTAACACAAATTTTGTTCCTGGGTAGTATGTGTTATTTCTTAATTTCTTATGTTGTAAAAGTACAGAAAATGGCCATTATTCCATGCAAACTTTGCTTTTGTGACCTGGATAACAAAATTTAGAAATTAACCTATTTTATATGTAAAAACAGGCAAATTTGCACATTTTCATTTACATAAGGTCTGAATAAAACAATATATGAATCACGATTAACATGTACTTACACTAAAGTTATATAAAAATGTTTAGAAGCGAGTAATTTTTTGCGATTTGCGACTGTAATGTAAATCACTTTCACATATCAGCCCCCAAATATAGTCTCCCATCATGTTTTCGTTATACACTCCCAGATCACAAAAGCAAAGTTTGAAGAGAAAAATAGGTTTTTTTCCATTTACTTTAGGTGTAAGCAATTGGGAAATAACACTTTCTGCCCAGGAACAAGAAAAAGTAAAAATTTTGTTACTTAGTGTTATTACTGTTTTCGGTTATTCCAGCAGTTGATGAATCTCAACTTTAAATTGATTATTATGAAGATAATCAACTAATCAAAATTATGGTTTCTGGTTTTTGCTATTCTCAGTTATTTCCAGTAGCAAAGTTATTTATATAGGGTCTCGGGTTCAATCACAAACCTACTTTGCGTGTTTCTATTACGGAAAAAGCTGTTAAGACTCTCTGACACTACTAATTTTAAACTGATAACTAGAAGGAAGACAAACTGGCTGGCAGCATCCACTTTTTGTTCATGTTAACCATGGTTTGAATAGCACTGTACTTATTGTTTACTATCAGTTACCAAATACCAGTAATTAGTCAGTGCTATTTCTTACCTCTACAAATACATTATTTTAGAGTAAGCTAACTTAGCATGACCCTGTGTATTCTGTAGTTCACAGTTCATGGAGATGTCTTTCAACGTGCTATGAAGTCTACTGTGCTTATATAATAGGAACCTTTTATTTGGTCCTAAAAACCCAGATAAAGCCCTTTGTTGTGGTTGGATGATCTTTGCCTCGCTGTCCTAATTATAGTCAGTAGATCACAAGATGTTGTTAGGATGAAATTTCAACTTGAGCATTAAAGTTAGGTTGGAAATAGGCCATGATGTTATGATTGCTTCCCTCACTTTTAGGATTTTGGGCAAATTGGGTAAATAGAATGTGAAATAGTTTTGGAAGATCCAAATTTAACATGTATTAATTTCTTTATTAAAAAGTATTTGTTTTTTTTTATTTTATGAGGAGTTTGGGTTTTGAAAACAAGTTGCTAACTATAAAACGAACTATAATTTAAACTACTCTATACTGAAAAACTTAATTTACTATCAGTGTGTGTGTGTGTGTGTTAGTGTAAACATTCATTTGAAGAAAGAATCAGACATGCAACTAGAAGTTTGAAAAGGTGGACATTTGTTAGAAGTATTAGTCTTGAGAGATCTAAGATGTTGTGCTTTAGCCACCTGAATGATTTTACATGGTTTCAGGGTTGAAAGCCAATATATCTGAAGCTGACCATCCACTGCTGTGTGAAGGTACTCGACGCCAAAGAGGTGAACTTGCTATTACTCTGCTTGTTCATTACAAAGATAACCAGGAAAAACTGAGTAAGGTACATCTCTCTTTTTTCATAAGTAAGAGTAGTGGATGTCATACCACATATAATGTGGTATCTTATGTTAATTTCCATTGCATGTTTATTAATTTGTCCATGAGCTCTCCCCACAGTTTTGTAACTAATAGGGCTAAACTTGGCAGGCAGGCTTAGTTTGGCCATGAGTTGTTTTAATCCATGCAGCATAGCTTCTCTGCTAAGGGAGTACCAAGGGTGGATAAGATGTTCCTCAAAAGTTAGCTAGGCATGATGGGAGGTCTAGGGTTCGGTTTTCATGGTTGCTTCATCAGATTTTGTGTTCCTGGCTCTCTTCTAGATCCTTTGAGTGCTATGTTTGTCTCTTTGTTTGTATGCTTTCTCACAGTCTTGGGGGGGGGGGGAGTACACATGCCCAGGTGGGAAAGGTGGGTGTTTTATCAGGATTTTTTTTATGTGGACCCCCCCTTCATTGTTGGGGTAACTATAGAAGTAACTGCAGATAATGATGGGGATTTATTAATATGTTGGTACATTGGGATCTTTATGAATCATGAGGGGGATTTTTGAAGTATGGAGCGTGTTGCAGGATTTTTAAAGTGCTCATCACTACCCACGATCTATCTGAAGATACACTTAACACAATTAAATGTTTACTGAGAGCGTATTGCCAGAATTTTTCGTCAATTTAATAAACATCACAAGTCTATTGTGCACAAGAAAAACAACAGATGCTTTTAAATAAACTATTTTTTACTAAACACTTATCTGTCAGTTTATCCAGTCAATCTGAGTGCAAGGTGATTCTCTTACTTCATCTTATAGTTGTCATGTTTAATATTTGTAACTTCTAGAACTTCCTAAATAAATATCAAAAGTTGACTCAAGAATAATGTTTATCTGTAATTTTCTTTACCTAATACCATAGCTGAACCATTAGTGTACACTGAAATGAAATTTCGTGCATGTTCTTCGCAATTTCAACTGTTTGCCTTTTCACATTTAGTTTAATTGCCTGACTTGTATGATGTACAGTTCATTCATGCTTGAAACAAACACATCACAAGAGGAAGATATCACCAGACTTCTATACACACACCTACTGTGTATGTAAGGTTCTGTACAATGTCTAGTGAGCTAAGCCTTGTTAAAATTTTCCACAACTTCTTTCCTGAAAATAAAAACTTACACCTTTCAAATATGCATTTAAAAAAAATAAATGATTCACTAAAATGGAAAGTCCACAAACAACTATGATTTAACTCTCTTTATAACTGAGATATAACTAGTGTATTAAATGTTATAAGAATCAACTTCACTTAACAATAAGTCACAAAATTCAGTAACAGTAGCTATGTATGATGTTTTCACACGTGTTAAAAAAAAGTCAAAGTTACAAAATACAATAAAGTAATACATAATATTGCAAGCTTGAAATTGAAAATAAGCTTTCTGTATTAGTTATAAACAAGTACATCAAATAAGATGACATAGTTTTCAAAACTGTCTTGAAAGTGAAGGACAGATGGGCGGAGCTTCTGTCGTGAGTTGGGAGAAGTTTATTGTTATCCTACCAAACGGAGAATTTAGGGCATATTAACACCATACATTGAGCCATGGAACTGTTTATAGGTTGTAGCTGTACAACATAAATGGCACATGTGTTGGGCTGTTGGAGTTATACTAAACAGAATGGAAAACTGAAAAAGTTAGCATGATTGTGAAAGTTGAGAGTTTTTTAAATATTTTCTTTGTAAATTATAAAATTAAAACTCAGTATAAAACATTGAATTGTAAACTACACAAATGCTAGTTTTACCAATGATAAAATTATGTAACCATGTTTTGAATGTAACTTTAAAATTAAAACATCATGACACATGTAGAAGAGACAGGTACATATTTAAAGTGGTAAACAATTATTAAATTTAAATGAAACTCTTCAGTAAGATTACTCTATAACTAACTACACATAAATTATTTATCCAAAAACACTACCCAATTTTTTGTAGAACTTGCAGCTTTTCTAAACACATTTGAAATCAACTGTGCTACAGTTTTGAAAACGTTTATCATTAGCCAAAGAAATTTACATATAAAAGTTTTTTAAGATATGTGTATTTTTATTTGATGTATGCAGGATAGGTCAGAAGTGACTATACAGGTGTTTAGTTTCTGATGTGTTAATCTGAAACAAACACTAGTTAAATCAGTTGTAGTTGTCTTTATATATTTTTTACTACCAATCTTATGGTACAAACTTGCAAAGTACGTTTTGCTCTACCCTGTAAAGTCTGTGTCATTTCAGTACATATTGTTTGACTGTGCTTTTGTACATAAGTTTTAAAAGCACATGAATAAAAAGTGACTTGGTAGATCATAATTAAAGGTATGGTAACGTGATGTGAATATCGTGTTATGAAGCCCTAATCCAGTTGTATTGATACATTGTCTGATGTAATACACTTGTATACTCTTTACCAAAGTTAGCAAACTCTTAGAAAACATTATGAGTCACTTTTATAGCAAAAACCTGAATTTCTAATAAATTAATTTTGCAGAAAATTAATGATACAATAAAGGAAGGGTAGTGTTGAATAGTACAAGTTGTCGTTGTATCTTTTATCAGAAACATTACATTCAAAGTAATATAACACATTAACAATAACAAAATAGACAGATATTAAGTTTTTTTTATTTTACTTCTCTTGTCAGCTGATATTTAATTGATCAAACCTGAGAATTTAAAAAAATTGTAAGGTGTGACGCACTTAAATAAAACTGTTTATACTATAGATAATAAATTACAGACAAGTCTGTCAAACTTTGTAACAAACTATTGGTTAAACTTCTGTATCTAGACTACTCTGATGAGATATGTATCCCTAATTGTAATGTTTTCAAAATGATACTGTACATTATTGTACAGTGATGTTCAGTTCATTTGTATAAATATATTTAACTGGTATTAAAGTGTAAACCCTTTTTGAATCTCAAGGAACTTTCTTATTAGATTATGAACAAACTACTGGACAAGGAGGTTCCAGAAAACCATAGAAATCAGACACAGAGTGCCAGCTGTTCGCAGTCACCTCCGTTAGAAAACAGTGTCACACACTGTGGGTCTCAGTTGGCCGAGAGAGGAACTACACCTTCCTCTAGTAAAGGTGATGAGAAACAATCTTGTGATGCTGCTGGAAATGAACAAAAAATACAAAGTGGTGAATGTCGCAAAAAGACTATCAGTCTTGATTTTCAAAAAACTTTACATAAAACTAATGGAGCTCGTTCAAAGGAGTCTCACCATCACAGAAATCGGTACGATGTTGTTTTATGGATTTATTTAAGAAAAGCATACACTTAGTTTATTTCTAAGAATGTATAGAAATACCATTTTTCAAACATTTATAAGATAGCAATAAGTTAGTTAAACATTTTGTTACTTAATAGTTATTTTATGATATTGTATGTGTATTATGAACGTGATAACTCCTTGCATGGCTTGACTGTGTGTGTGAGAATAGAATATTTAAAACTTAATAGGTTTTCAAACTTTTTATCTAATCTTTACAGTGTATGGTCTGTTGTGTATTATTTGCAAAACAACTTGGTACATTATGTTTCGAGTCAAACATTGACTGCTGAATCGAGTGGTACATTCTGTTTAGAGTCGAACATTGACTGCTGAATCGAGTGGTACATTCTAATTAGAGTCGAACATTGACTGCTGAATCATGTGGTGCATTCTATTTAGAGTCGAACATTGACTGCTGAATCATGTGGTACATTCTAATTAGAGTCAAACATTGACTGCTGAATCGAGTGGTACATTCTAATTAGAGTCGAACATTGACTGCTGAATCGAGTGGTACATTCTAATTAGAGTCGAACATTGACTGCTGAATCATGTGGTGCATTCTATTTAGAGTCAAACATTGACTGCTGAATCGAGTGGTACATTCTATTAAGAGTCGAACATTGACTGCTGAATCGAGTGGTACATTCTATCTAGAGTCAAATATTGACTGCTGAATCGAGTGGTACATTCTTTTTTTAGTTGTATGTTGACTGCTGAATCCATCAGTTAAAGAATATTTATTGAAGTAAACAGTTCTCTACACAAGTCATTCAATATTGATGATTATTTATTACATTAAGCTTAAATAGTGATCACAAAACTTCATTGTTGTTTCTTGATGTACTTTTAAAAAGTAATAATAAAAGATATTTTAGTTTACATGTTGAAAGTGAAGATGCCTCTAGCTCAGGGTTGGAAGTAAGCTACAAGACTTGGGAGACAAAGTTTCGCTGTACCAATTTACATACTAGTAAAAACCATTCAGCAGGTATGACTTGTATCAGATAATATTCAATACTTTTAAGATTGTAAATTAAATGAAAAAGAAAGAGGTAATTTTACTGTTTTTATTCTTTGCACAACTTTGATTTCTTGTTGTACTAGAACTTATGTCTCGTGTCATATGTAACATCAACTGCTATTTCACAGTAGATAATAACTCGGAAAGTCGTATGTCTGAGTTAATTGTTCTCTTTTCTTCATTTAATATTCAAAACAATGAAAATAAACATAATTATGAAGTCTTCATAATTTTCTAATTTGTGTTGCTTAAAATTTTGTTAATATACAGCCAGCAAAGAATGGGCTTTATTTTCTTTAAAGATAATGGCTGACGTCATGTGACGCCTCTTTTATGTATCATTCAAAAAAGTACTAATGAAATATATGTGACTAAATATCTGCTGTAATTTGTTGTTATTTAACAGTAGGTTAAAGAAAAAATAAATTATTACATATTCTTAAAGAATTACAATTTTGAAAACATGAAAGAGAAAAATTGCTTTCTCAAAGTAATTGTCACTAGTTCAAGTTTTTTATCATCAGAGGTAGCATGTAGAGCAGTTTTAAACTGGTGTTTATAGAGAACTCTTTAGAATACATGTAAACAAGGTACATACCATAACCACATGAAGGTTTTCTGAATAATCAACTAAATAAATGTCCACGTCACTTTGAACTTTGAATTCATCGAGAATTTTGTAAGTGCTAACCTTTCACCTGATTAGTTACATTTCAAATGTATCGGCTTCTATAAAATTCTTGTGTTCAGCTTGGTTTGTTGTATGTCTGCCTCAGTGTTCAGAAAGCTCTACTATCTTAAATTCTTCATTTCACTTGAAGAAATATTTTTCAGCTTCATATCAGACTGAGAATGAATGATTATTGTGACATAAGCATCTTGTACGTGAAATGTTTACATGACTTGATGCTTCACTCACTTAAAAATAACTTTAAGACTGTTGCTGTATATACTCCTGACACCAGTGTAGATGGTAGCTAATAAAGTATACAGTTGAGATCCACTTTGATGTGTACTGAGGAAATGTTTGTAAGTGTCATATACCATTGTCAAAACAATCATAAAAAACTAACTGTATTTGGATTTCTAAATACATGTATTTCTGTTTTTCTTGGCGTAAGCAAGTGTCATTACTGACATGAAAAATGTTTTTAAGCAAATGTTTGACAGTCTAGAGTTAGTTCATCTTAACACATTTGTACATAAAATGTTAGAAGGAGGTTTTCACCCATGCAGCAAATAAAGTAATGTTAAGATGTCGCTTACTGTTTACTAAAATGTAAGTAATAATATAGAATATGAAAGGAAGTAAAAGACACAGAAAAAACTTACCTTTATAAATTGCATAAGAAATGGTATACAATATTGGCAAGGAATTATCAAAGGGTTTTGCTTTAATAAAATAGTTAGTTTTCATCAGGTTTGAATAAGATTCATTTTAGCAGGTCAAAACATTTTTCCTCAAACAGAAACGAAAATCAGTGGTTAGAATTTAAGATTCTTCAGGTAATGTATAATCTTCCAGTTGAATAAATCTTTAATTATACATTTGAAACTGTATTAAGTTTATGTTTTGTTCAACAATGCCAGTAATATGTTACCTGACCTTTTTATTTAGGTGTAATTACTCAAAATATATTTTCAAAGATTTGTTTAATAAATATTTCTTACTAGGCATGGCCAGCATAGATAGCAGTGCTCCTGAGACAACGTCAAGTGACAACTCCCCGGCTGTTGGAAGACGTAGCAGCCGGATCAAATCTGGAGGGCCTGGAAGTGACAGTGGAAGCAGTGGTAAAAGTAGCAACTCCTTTGTCTCCAGTTCTTCTGGGGATAAGGCAGTTCGGAACAAAAGTCGAGACTCCGAAAGGTAAGGATGAATTTATTTAGTGTTTTGTTGCTCTGTAACATGCAACTATCTACCTGTTAAACCAGTAACTTACTGACTGTTATTTCAGAAATGTTCCAAAGTAAATATAAAGAAAAAAATGTTAATCGGAGAAGGTTATGGAGAAACTAAATTGTGTGAAAAACAGTGATTCCAAATGTCAAGAAACACATACTGTCTGTATTGAACTCTGGTTAATATAGAAAAATGAATGAATTAAATATATGTTGAATATTTTCCAGTAAGTTTTTAGAGACAGGTAGATAAATTAAAAGTTCTGTGCTACGTAAACTATGTCAAGTTTGACTAGGGTGAATTTGTAGATTTTGAAAGTAATATGAAACAGACAGTAACACTTTCACATTTTCTGTTCATTGTCTTAATCCAGTCCACCTCAAACTACTCGCTGTGGATCAGTTTTTTCCGCTGGTGACAATGTAGTGCGACATGTCTCTGGAACAGTAAAACCTACCAGGTAATCATGTTTGTGTTGTACTGTACCAACTTGATGTAATTTTCTAATCCGTCTTGCTTTTTCCATCTTTTCTACAAATATATATAAGTAGGGATAGACAAAGAGGCATCTTTGTTTGAATCTGACTGGGATAAAAGAAGAGACTTGAGAATGTTTCTTCTGTAGTTGTTTTTTTAATGTAAAGATAAACAATAATTAAAGAACTGTTAATGACAAGAGTTACAGGCTTTGTGAGGCATTAATGAACTTAGAATGTTTGTTATGATAAATTCTTTAATATTTCCTTAGTAGACGTTACCACTTAATTAAAAACACATGTGAAAACCATTATAATTCTGAATTCACACACTTTCAATTCCAATGAAATTTTCTTACACTTTGTTTTATGTTGATATAAAAATATAAAATATGTAGGTATATCTTGAGGTACAAAACACTAAAAGTACATTTTACATAACACATCTGACAACACAGTACTTGATGACCTGGGTAAACTGTTACATTTTACATAACACATCTGACAACACAGTACTTGATGACCTGGGTAAACTGTTACATTTTACATAACACATCTGACAACACAGTACTTGATGACCTGGGTAAACTGTTACATTTTACATACCACATCTGACAACACAGTACTCGATGACCTGGGTAAACTGTTACATTTTACATACCACATCTGACAACACAGTACTTGATGATCAAGGTAAACTGTTACATGTTACATCTGACAACACAGTACTCGATGACCTGGGTAAACTGTTACATTTTACATACCACATCTGACAAAACAGTACTCGATGACCTGGCTAAACTGTTACATTTTACAAACCACATCTGACAAAACAGTACTCGATGACCTGGCTAAACTGTTACATTTTACATACCACATCTGACAACACAGTACTTGATGACCTGGGTAAACTGTTACATTTTACATACCACATCTGACAACACGGTACTTGATGATCAAGGTAAACTGTTACATGTTACATCTGACAACACGGTACTTGATGACCTGGGTAAACTGTTGCATGTTACATCTGACAACACGGTACTTGATGACCTGGGTGAACTGTTGCATGTTACATCTGACAACACGGTACTTGATGACCTGGGTGAACTGTTGCATGTTACATCTGACAACACGGTACTTGATGACCTGGGTGAACTGTTGCATGTTACATCTGACAAACACGGTACTTGATGACCTGGGTGAACTGTTGCATGTTACATCTGACAACACGGTACTTGATGACCTGGGTGAACTGTTGCATGTTACATCTGACAACACGGTACTTGATGACCTGGGTGAACTGTTGCATGTTACATCTGACAACACGGTACTTGATGACCTGGGTGAACTGTTGCATGTTACATCTGACAACACGGTACTTGATGACCTGGGTGAACTGTTGCATGTTACATCTGACAACACGGTACTTGATGACCTGGGTGAACTGTTGCATGTTACATCTGACAACACGGTACTTGATGACCTGGGTGAACTGTTGCATGTTACATCTGACAACACGGTACTTGATGACCTGGGTGAACTGTTGCATGTTACATCTGACAACACGGTACTTGATGACCTGGGTGAACTGTTGCATGTTACATCTGACAACACGGTACTTGATGACCTGGGTGAACTGTTGCATGTTACATCTGACAACACGGTACTTGATGACCTGGGTGAACTGTTGCATGTTACATCTGACAACACGGTACTTGATGACCTGGGTGAACTGTTGCATGTTACATCTGACAACACGGTACTTGATGACCTGGGTGAACTGTTGCATGTTACATCTGACAACACGGTACTTGATGACCTGGGTGAACTGTTGCATGTTACATCTGACAACACGGTACTTGATGACCTGGGTGAACTGTTGCATGTTACATCTGACAACACGGTACTTGATGACCTGGGTGAACTGTTACATGTTACATCTGACAACACACGGTACTTGATGACCTGGGTGAACTGTTGCATGTTACATCTGACAACACGGTACTTGATGACCTGGGTGAACTGTTGCATGTTACATCTGACAACACGGTACTTGATGACCTGGGTGAACTGTTGCATGTTACATCTGACAACACGGTACTTGATGACCTGGGTGAACTGTTGCATGTTACATCTGACAACACGGTACTTGATGACCTGGGTGAACTGTTGCATGTTACATCTGACACACCTGGGTGAACTGTTGCATACATCTGGTACTTGATGACCTGGGTGAACTGTTGCATGTTACATCTGACAACACAGTACTTGATGATCAAGGTAAACTGTTACATGTTACATCTGACAACACAGTACTTGATGACCTGGGTAAACTGTTACATGTTACATCTGACAACACAGTACTTGATGACCTGGGTAAACTGTTACATGTTACAACACAATACTTGATGATCAAGGTAAACTGTTACATGTTACAACACAATACTTGATGATCAAGGTAAACTGTTACATGTTACAACACAATACTTGATGATCAAGGTAAACTGTTACATTGTCAGACAACAGACTGTGTATGACTATGATTTGCCAGTACTTTCCTTATCATTTTATGATGGTTGAATACAAGCTTATAAGTTAAATTAACCTTCTTTTTCTAACATTTTACAAAATCATCCTGTTACTTGATTGATGAGTAATGTTCTATTATGATATTTTATGGAATGTTGTAAGTTTTAAGAAGTTTAATACAAAGATTTTTACAAGTTGTGAGATAAGTTTAAAATACACATTTCATTTCTCAAGTTATAATGCTCCTACTTCTCTAAATACACAAGTGTTTAATATTTTATTATTCACATAATGTCTGCTGTTTCGTTGGGTTTTTTTTACATGTTTTGAAAGATACACTAGTTTTCTGTGCACAGGTTCAAAGGTAAGCGGGCATATCCCAGTGTTCCAAACCAGCCGAGCGAAGCATCAGCACATTTTATGTTTGAACTGGCTAAGACTGTGCTTACGAAGGCTGGAGGAAACAGTAGTACAGCTGTCCTGTTTACACAGCCGTCTGCGGGTCAGAACCACAGAGGTCCGCACCGTGCACTTCACATGTGTGCTTTCCAGATTGGCCTCTACGCTCTGAAACTGCACAACGCTGTTTCTCCTAACTGGCTGTCTCGTACCTACTCTTCACATGTTTCATGGATCACAGGTGCTTTTTAATGTTCGTCTGTTGTAAATTCTTGATGCATTTTTTTCAGTGATTGTGTAATTTTAAAATGTAACATTAATTATATGAAATGTGTATCCTTAAATTTAGCTTGTTACTAAATATGTGATAATTTAAGAAATTCCTTCTTTTTCTATTTAATTTTTTCTCTTATTATTTCTACCATTTTGTGTGTGTGTTTTTATGTTCATTGGTATATATTCACTTTGTTTATTGACAAAAACTCGCATCATTTGTATATTAAACATTGTTTACTACACAGTTAAGTAGAACAATCAACTCTGGTTGACATGTGCTTTGTATTTGCTATCATTTACCCCGTGCAAGTAGCGTAATTACCCCTAACCTGGGTAACGTGCCCTGTGTTTCCTAAAATTGATCTCAGACTGTTTAGGATCTACCTCAGTAAGGTAGGACAGTTAACCCTAACCTGATTTACAAGTGCTGAGTGATTTCATCATAATGATTAAGATAGAACTTATTTTAAAATATGTATGGTCTTTTTAAGTTATTTTTAATTTGCCATATTGTGACCTAAATTAACTTATGAAAAGTGAAATTGAAGATATCATCTTTGGCATAAATAAGAAGACTAATTTTAACATAAAACTTCAGTTTCTAATTGATAGAGGTATCGTATAATGAATTTACAACATGACAGTTGATTTAATAAATGACAGCTGGTTTAGTAGTGAATATTGGTTGATGTTTTATTGTTGTCAGAGGTAAAATACCTTAAGTTACTGAATCCACATAGTTATGATTACTTTTGTACTGTTAAGTAGACCTTTATGAAAAGTTTTCAACATTCTGCATGGAGCAAACCACACCATTAAGCCTAATAGCAGATGAAAACTTTAAATAATAAGTGTACTGATATATTGGTCTCATAAACTGTATGGATTTATAAAAGTATTTTTCTAAGATTACTTGGATAATTTCAAATGATGAGTGATGTATTTCTGTGTATTTTTAATTTTTCTTAACAGAACTAGGTAAAATGTTTACCAAACCTGTGAAATCAAAAACTTACTAATTTCCTTAGCCTAATGAATATATTTATGCACTGCTCTGTGTGTGTGTGAAATTTTTTGCATAACGACGGTCTAATTTGTTTTTTGTGGGGGAAGGGGTTGCCCTGGTCTGGTGGTTAAGGTTCTGAACTCACAATCTAGTAAGTTTTAATTTGAGCGCTTTGAGAGCATTATAATGTGATAGTTAATTCTCCTATTTGATTATAGTTGGTTGTGAATGATGTAACTAGTTGCCTTCCTTCTAATCTATCACTTCCACATTAGGGATGGCAATTGCAGATTCCATTTGAGTAGATTTGGATTTAAGATTGCAGGAATATCAAACATTATATTGGAAAAAATTATTGTGTGATTTTTTTTATTGTAAAAATTAGCACAAAGCTTTGAAAGTTCAAAACTATTAAACTTTGCTAGTACATGTTTTGGACCAAACAATTATTACACAAACTGGACTACCAACTAACAACTGTATTTAAGTTGAAAAAAGACCCTCTTGTTCAGAAATATTAACTGTTCTGTATATATTTTTCTCAATGATATTAAAAGTTTAGGAAAGATTTCTGTACTCTTATTTATAATTATGAAATGTAGAAATACACTCATTTGTAAAGTACACTGAATATTTATTAGTATGTACTACAAATCAGTTTGATATCTCCAATATGTACTGGTATAATTCAGTGCTAAGCTTGACCTAATAAACTGGAATAGTCCATTAATTGCTAGTATATGATGTTATGCTAACTCTGTATTTTTATAAACAATTTGCAAAGATCACAAAATCTGAAACAAGGACACTAGAGACACAGGAGATATCTGTTTTATCTTTTGAAACATGTATTTGATTTGTTTGGTCAATTAATGATTTATAATAAGATAAAGAAAATGTAACTTACACAAACTTATATGTGAGCACTAGTGCCATTTTGTTGAAAGAAATGGTGCAATGAAAAAGTTATCTAAGACTACTAAAATTAATATAAACATATTTTTATTTCTCTATTTTTACATCCAACAGATTGTGTACATATAAATATCTAATGTGATTTTTAATGTTGAAAAACTTGTAATAAAGATAGTGAAGGTGCAATACCATGCCTTTGTTGGTCCATATTAGGATCAAATTACAAAAACTATAGAGACAGATACTTTAGTACAGTAAACAACCATATTAACTCTCTCTGTACATAGGCTCTGTCAATTTGACCAACCATGTGACATTTTTGTACTTGTAAAAAAAGATTTCATAGATTTGATATTACTAACTTAATATAGTGTGCATGTGTATATTCATGAAATTTTTAGGAGTTTTTAAGTAAACATTACAAGTCTTTTGCATACAAAAAATAATATTTTTAATGAAATATTTTAAACAACAAAAAAGATTTGTCCTTGAATATATCAATTATCTGTTTGATTAATCCATGTGCAAAGTAATTTTTAGGTTAAGATTAAAAATACTTTTCTTCATCTCAAACTTCCCAAATTTCATTTGTGTCTAAAACATTTGTTGATAATAAGTGTCCAAAGTAAAGCAATAAAACCAGTAGGTCTAATAGTAAAGCAATAAAACCAGTAGGTCTAATAGTAAAGCAATAAAACCAGTAGGTCTAATAGTAAAGCAATAAAACCAGTAGGTCTAATAGTAAAGCAATAAAACCAGTAGGTCTAATAGTAAAGCAATAAAACCAGTAGGTCTAATAGTAAAGCAATAAAACCAGTAGGTCTAATAGTAAAGCAGTAAAACCAGTAGGTCTAATAGTAAAGCAGTAAAACCAGTAGGTCTAATAGTAAAGCAATAAAACCAGTAGGTCTAATATTCTTAAAAAAAAAAAACACATCTTATTAGACTGCATATCTTATTTCACAAATCTTTATTGGTTGCAGGTTTTTCTCACTGATATTAGGCTTGAGATTTTAGTTATCTTTGCTTTTGGTAGTAAACTGACAAAAAAGGAAGGTTGATCTTAGAAGAAATGCATTTCCCATCAGTTTTGATGTATTGTGGGACCTATTCTTTTCTCTTTTCTGACAGTTTCATTATTGGTATTATATTAACAATTCATGACTAGTTATAATCACCTTTTCAAATTACAGAAAAAAATTCATTTATTTTGGTAGTTTTTATTTCAAAAATATTTTAGAGCTGATAATTTGTCATTTGGTATCTCATTTTTAATTGGTATAATTTGCATACAGACACAAAATTAAATAAACTTCTCTGAAGCTTCTAAAACTTTGCTTAGATTTTTCTAGAATTTATCTCCCCATTCCAACGGATGAGTACTAAGAAACAGTGATCCATTAAGAACATAACTTAGCAGCCATGATAGGTTTCTTTCATAATTTTCTTTCTTTATTTTGAGTCATTATTTCCAATCGTCATTATGTCACAGCATGTGATCACTGTTGAAGTACAAGTTTGAAAATAGCTACAGTTTAAATTTAATTGGGTAGAGCAGCTTATAAACTCCTTATGTTTCTATAGAGTAAGTAACTTAATATGAGTTGTAATTCATTTTGTGAGAAGTGTCTAGCTGAACAAAGAATATAATGGAAAGTTTAAAAGATTTAGAAACAAACTATAAATCTCAGATTAAGGTTTTTATACATTGTTTTCATTCCTTATAATGTTTTAATGTTATATTATATCAGTTTAAAAATTTTATTATCACAAAGCACCAGATAAAGTTAGTGAGGTAAATGATGACAGAATATTCAGATGTGTAAAATCCTTATTGATTAAATATTATTGTTAACTTTATTATAGAAATGAATAAAACTTGAGTGTTTTTAAAAGGTGGATCTTTCTTCTTCATTTTCCTGCTCGAGAAAAAAATCTACCTTTTGAAAGCACTTGGGTTTTAGGGTTTTTATTCATTTCTATCAAGAGTTCTTGAACCTACATGTTTTTGTAACATCATAACTGTTGAGTTTATCATGTTATTTTAATGTAAATAAGTAAAATAGCTTATTTGGTGTTGAAAGAAAACTTGTTTTTAACCAAAATCAAAGGTCACCAATAAAGCTTTGTTTTTGTTGTGTTTCCTGCAATTTATAAGTTTTGCAGTTGGCAGAATGAAGTATCTATTAAGTTATTGAAAGTAACTGGTTAAATGAACTGCACTTACTCTTCATAAAAAAAAATTAATTGTTAAAGAAAAGAAAATATTTATTAGTTTTAAAAACATTGTCTCGCAACAAACGTTTAAACATGTTACATCTGATAAATTTAAAAAGTATAAAAATTATGTGAATTTGTTAAACCTAAAACTGGCTACTGTTTTATAATTATTGATAAGAGCTTCTAGGTGAAAATGAAGGAAAATGTGTTATAATGTCAACCACACTACATAGGCTTTGTCTGGTTCTAACAAAGCTGTTCATCCAATAGCTCATGAGGCTTGCTGGGGAATATAATTGGCACAGTTTACATTAGCAGATTGTTTGACAGCAGCTGTTATGATGTTAATGGGATTAAATTGGTAAAATGAATTTTTTTTTTATCAATTTATGTAAAATTCTGTTGCATTTCAGTTTATAATTTGGTTCAGTATTTTCCCAGTAATAAGCCAGGTATTGGTGAACCACTTGACCATTTGTGTAACAAGTTATTATAGGACTTTGGTATCATTCAGGAAACTTTATTGACAACAGGTTTGAAACTACTTCAAGTATTATTTTTACAAAAAGTATGAGTGGTAATTTATGAAATATATCTTCATAATGTATCTTTGAAAGAAAAAGGTAACACCAATTACCAGGAAAAAAAACTTTAACATTTTGCATCACAGCTTTTCCAAAATATTAACATGCAGTGATAAAAATAGTACAACCAACAGCTACTACTTAGAATACTTCAAAGACCACTAGAATATCAACATTTTGAAAGAACCATGAGGCAAAACATGGAGGTGAATAAAGGTTAACAGTTTTTTTTCCATTTTTGTAACATATGTTGGCACCATTGGAGACTGTCTATACTACTTTACCTACAGAATATTGAACAAACTGCTATCAACATTCAGCTATTGTAATTCATTTGTCATAGTTTCACTGAAAGGGGGACTGAAGTCCATCTGCAGGGGTCACTTACTTTAACCACTCCTGTCACTTAACAGTAGTGTATTGTCTGTCTTTCAGTTAGTAGACACTAAAATGACATCACCTAAGGGATACTTAATGTTGCAATTTATACTGTCTTGATATTGGTAAAACATGCACATGCCATGGATTGTGAAAAGTATTATGCACACTATAGGCTACTACACAGCATGACATATGAACTTAACAAACAAGAAATTAAAATGATTTTTTACTCTTAAGCTTGGTTTTATTTACTGTTGACACATAGTACACAAGTACACCTAGCTACAGTAGTCACTAAGTAAATATTGCTTGGATTGAACATATTTCATTGTAAAATAATTTTGTTCAATCAACTTTCCTTAAATTGTATGTGCTGTAAATGTGGATATTTTTTAATATTAAACTCAGTCTACTGTACAGTGTTAGATGTGAATGTTTTTTAAATCTGTGATGTGTATATATACGTATATATTCTGTAAGAGAAAAAAATATATTGTTTATTTCAGTACCTACTTGTTTGTTTTTATTTAAGTGTCACTTTTTTAAAAATATTTGTGTTGTATCTCCTCTGTTTGCAAGCAATGTTTTTTTTAGAGTATTTGTTAGATTTAAGCCTATGCTGATTTCCCTGATTGTTTATACCCTACTCTGTGTGTACAAACAATATAAGGTTCTTCTTAGGAGTACAGATGTGACATTCTTAATTAAACAGTATTATTTGAAAACTACCAGGTTATACGAGGTTTGAGAAACTGGTAATCTTTTATAGAAAGATTATTTAAGTTTTTTTTTTACATTTATAACAGTATTTTTCTATAAATGTTAAGTATGATATAAAAAATGGACTAAATTAATATTAAATCTCCAACGTATTAGGTCAAGCTATGGAGATTGGCAGTGCAGCTGTCAAAGACATTCTTATTGACTCATGGGAAGGGTACTTGACTCCTCCTGAAGTAGCTACTCTTGCTGATCGAGCATCTAGGGTGAGAGATTCTGCAATGGTCAAGGCTGCATCAGATTTAGCACTCTCATGCCTTCCCCACGCTCATGCTCTTAATCCAAACGAAATTCAACGTGCCCTCATCCAGTGTAAGGAACAGCACAGTGTAATGTTGGAGCGTGCATGTCTTGCTGTCGAGTCTGCATCTAAAGGAGGAGGGGTGTATCCTGAAGTGTTGTTTGATGTTGCCCATAGATGGTAAATATCACCTTATAGGTGGCTTGATCAACAATAAATCGTTTAAAACAACAGTTGTATGTTATTTTACCAACATAAAGTTGTTGTAATTCATAAAAACATTTGTAGTGGAGCACTTTCATTACTGTAAATCTTGTGGATTTGTAAACTGATGAGTAAAACAGATATATTAATCAAAAGGTCATGGTCATTTACATCCAATTACCACTTTTAAAATACACATTTTAAATTTTAATTACTTGTTATTGTCTCTTAATGTTGCAAATCTACATTTTTATTCAAGAATGGAGATCGAAGACCTCAGTTTGAATATTACCAAAGTCAAAGCTGCCAGGCAAAGAATTAAAACAAAAACAATATCTGGCACAAATATTGTTATTAATATATAAAGACAAGATTTTTAAATGTAAGTTCTTAGTGTTTTTCACAACAGTTTTTTTATGATATGTTTATATTGTTCAACTGATATTTATTCCTTTGCCAAGAATGATTGAAAAAATATTCTTCTGATCAGGTACGAACTGTATGAAGAAACTCTACAAGGGCAGCAGGTGCACAACTCAGAACCATGTGTACGTCCTGATGTACACATAGGAAATTCTAACACAGAACGTTACAGAACTCCAGTGGTGTCAAGTGCTGATCCTCTACCCATGATGGCTACCTGTCACGTTGAAGGGTTGGTCACAACCACTCCTACAGTTCAAGTGTTTCCTCAACCTGTTTCATATCCTATTCCCTACCCTGCACCCCCATATGGATATCTTCAAGGTGTTCCCACACCATTTCATCATAGTCATGTACCCATTCACCCTGCTTATCTACCCCCTCCACCCACATACACCTATCCAGCATTGGCAAGTGCCTCGTACTACCCATCAGCCTACACATCCACAGTGACAGGGTCAATTCACTATCGGCATAATTCACTTTACTCTGGACAGTTGTTAGGTGTGCCAGTGACTCAGACAGCCGTGGCTCAATCACGATCAATCCTGCCAATGAATCCCAGCCCCTCTTCATCTCATCAAACTCAGGTAAGTTGTATAGAATGTTCTGAAAGTCCTGGATTTACCTAGCTGTTTGGCAAATGCAGTCATTTTCTGTTACGAATACTAGCAGAAGTTTCTACCCTCCAGGCAGGTATAACTACTAGTTCCTGCAGAAGGCTACAGGGCCTGTGGCCTTTTCTGGAATTATCTGACTGTTCTACAACAATGTACTCTTACTTAGCATTCAATAATGTTAACCATCTATGAGAAATATGATTTTATTGGAATTTTAATTTGAAAATGAGCTATCATTACTGCATTACATCACAGAGTAAATTATATTGAAGTATATCTTTCTATGTACAATTATTTATGAAAGTGCCATGCATTTTTTATTGTAACACTTGTCATATTTTTTGCTAAACTAACAAAATATTTTTTTAAGTTTGTTTTTGATTGTTTTATGTTTAAAACATATATCTTTATTGTAGTTTTTACTATTAAATTTGAAACATGTCTCTTTTGTGGAAATTCCAGTTTTATTTATTGCTCAGCTATAAAAGTACTGCCTGGTTATAAAAATATTACCCAGTTATGATTGGTGCAGTTGTTTCCAAAAACTGAATTTTGAACGTATACATTTCAAACTCTATTATAGTAAGATAGTATCGTCTCTTTCCACTTACTATGTATACAGGTGAAGATAATTAGTGAAACACAATATTTAGATAATGTGTCTGATGCCAGCCACTTGTCTGATTTAACAAGTGGTCAGTTAAATAATGGATTGAACTGTTTATCTTACATAGCTTCCATGTTAAATGTTAATGTGTGAAAACATGTTTTACCCTAGGCATAGAAGCCATTTATATGTAGCATAATTGTGTGGTAGACATTTTGTTAAGTGTGAGTTTACACATTTACCCATCTTAAAGTTACACCATGAGTCTCAGTATTATATAACATTTGGAACTAAATAATAGAACTAAAGTTAATGGTGAAGCCTTAGTATAGTTTCCAGGTGCTCTGAAAAGTTTCTTTAATTACCTTAGTAATTGTGTTTTGTTTTCAAATATTTTTCCGTATGATGTTGAATCTTGTAACTGGATATATAAAATTACTTATAATTTTAATCTTAGGTTAATAACTCCATCTCACAGCGACAACTGAACTACTTGTTAGCAGCATATCGTGTGGGAATGTTAGCCATGGAAACCTTGGCACGCAGAGTACACGATGACAGGCCGCAGGCTAAATATGCTCGTACCCCACCTTACGGTGAAGATGTTAAGTGGCTTCTTGGAGTTGCTAAAAAATTAGGTTAGTAAGAGTTATTGATGTAGTCTGTTAAAGTACCTAAAACTGTATATCATACAGAAAGATGCATTTGTATTGTTCTTATAAGTACCATGAATGAAAGAGGTTAGAATGTAGATCATCAGAAGTCTGTTTGTAGTTTTGCTTTTCTTGTGAGTATGTAAGTACAGAAATAGATGGAGGTGAGCATTTGAACCTGGCAGAAGGCTATTAATATAATGTTACTGTTTGTGGCTATTGGGCAGTATTAACCTTATTGTTACAGGTCATGGGTCAAAGGCCATGTCATAACATTTTTGACTTATATTTAAAACATTTTATTAAACTATTATTTTATGAATTTATGTTATTAACTTTGGTATCAAACTGTAGATTATAGCTCAAAACTTCTTATTATACACTATTTAATTTCTCAGTTGAAAGGTAAATTTAAAAAAAACCTAACCATTATTTTTTGTGAATCATATGGTATATTGAATGCAGCATTGGTTCAAATTACATGTTTGTGAAGTCAAAATACAAAGTCTATAGTTTTATATGAATTAGAAACTTAAATTACCAATATTTAAAAGCTAGAATATAAAATGAGAACTTCTTGTCTTTTCTATATGATGAGATATCTCTGATGTAGTGAATCAAACAGTGGCCTCTTGCTTACCTCCTTTAGTTTATGGAAATGGTTCCTTATATATACACTTAATTTTATATATAACATGTTAATAACCGATCAAAAGCTCAGAATGTTCCACAAGTGGTTTTTCCCAACCATTTTCAAATATAACTGTCATTTCTTTCTCTTGAGGCACACCTTCTTGCTGGTAAGTTGAGTCTTTAACCTGTTAGAAATTTCTTTTCTTTTTGACCCACACACAGTTCCATTAATAAACTTGATAACTTATAATAGGTTCCTGTGGTACTGTTATAGCACTTTGTTATTTTGTGATCATTTAAATGTATTCAGTAAACCTAAAATATTGATTTCATTTCACATCCTTTGTGTGAAATTTCTTAAGGCTTAGAAACTGAGTACCAAGGTCATAACTGGAAGAGTTGATTGTTTGCTTCACTTCTTTATTTCCTCTTCTGTAAAAATAAGTTTAACACCTTATTTGTAAATAGTAATAATGTATATATATACGGTATTATAACTTAAAATGTAAGTGTATTTTACTAAAATACTAGTCCATTCAAACACATCCAAGACAGGTCACTTTATAAAGACTAAAGGTCACTTTTATATTCTTGGATAGAGTAACATGAGTGTATGTGTATCACATCATTATAACTTCTATCATACCCTCTAGTGGGTGAAAGGTCGGTGTAATAAAAATAATAAATATGTATATGTGTGTGTGTATGTGTGTTATGATATTTAAGCTATTTAGGGTATACATTTGAGCTTTTGTTATTATCCATAGTCATTATAGAAAGGAAAAATAGCATAGATTTCTTCCTTATTTTTTATGGTGGTTACAGGATAGGTCAAAATGTACCACGTTTGTCTAGATTCCCAGTTGATAGAAAAAATAACAAATATATAGTTTCTCTAAAAAACAAAAAGCTTGATAATTCACATGTGCAATTTGAAACTTATCTGATGCATAAAACTATTTTTAATCTTAAACTGGAAGTTAATCCGCATGTTGGATAGTCAAGATGAAACAATTATAAATATGCAAAGTTATTTTAAGTAAATCTTAAGGTTTATTAAACCATGTTGTTCTTAAGATAACTTTGCATGTTGGATAGTCAAGATGAAACAATAAAAAGCATGAGAAAAACATGGTTTAATAAACCTTAAGATTTACTTAAGATAACTTTGCATGTTGGATACTCAAGATGAAACAATAATAAACATGAGAAAAACATGGTTTAATAAACCTTAAGATTTACTTAAAATAACTTTGCATGTTGAATAGTTAAGATGAAACAGTAATAAACATGAGAAAAACATGGTTTAATAAACCTTAAGATTTGATAAAATAAATTATAATATTTTGTGTGTGAAAATCTTGTCATGTTTACTGGTAATATGCCAAGTTTTGTAAACATACACATACTAATTTTAAAGTAATACAATGAAAAGTATAACAAGCACAATATGGTTACAAAGTTGGTCCCATGGACTAAAATAGTTTAACGATGAATATCAGTAAGAAAAGGGTAGATAAATGGAGAGTGTGTCAAGTTTGTTTGTGCACAGTATGTGCACTGCCAGTGTCAGAAAGAAAATTGATACATTATATAATAAACCTGCTCTTTTAGGAACTTATTGTAGTCTCTGTAACCGTGTCTTTCAGTGCAATGATTTGATCAAATCCTAACCAATCAAATACTTCTTGAATAGTTGAGATATGTTTTGTAAATCAAATATTCCAAATATTTAATACATTGCTTTAAGCAATATTTTTTTCATGTAAGAAATGATTTGTTTAACATGAAGTTAATCTAGTCTTTTGTTGTTACATTCCTTTGATCATGTGTGTTGCATTAAACATGAAATTTGACTGCTTTCTGGCATAATTAAGTAAATGTCAGAGGTAAACCTGAAAGTTTATTTTGACCTTTTACAAATATTGAAAAACTTAAACAGTTCTTAACTTTAAAATTTATTTTAGAAAACCATAAATTTGATAATATATTGAACCATTGTATATAATAGAGCTGTAACTGTACAGAATAAATTCAAATGTTTCTGAACATATTGGTCAAAACAAGAATTATGTAACAAATGAAGTAACTTCAGTAGAAACGTCACTGGACTGCATCTGTTATGTGATTATCAGACCAGGACACTTGAATTTGTAAATTCAAGACAGGCTACCAAAGATTGAACAACTTTAAAGTCAACTTAAATTATATGTAAACTTGAACTGGGAAGACCTTTCAGTTGTATAAAAAAAACAAAAGTTCTTACGTTTTAAAGGTTGGAAAGAAAAATAAGAAAAGAGGTTGGATTATTTTGTTTAAAAGAACTAATATTTGGTTCAAAAGCTTGTGCTACAATGTTCTGTTGTGTAGTTCATGTATGAACTAATATTTGGTTTAAAAGCTTGTGCTACAATGTTCTGTTGTGTAGTTCATGTATGAACTAATATTTGGTTTAAAAGCTTGTGCTACAATGTTCTGTTGTGTAGTTCATGTATGAACTAATATTTGGTTTAAAAGCTTGTGCTACAATGTTCCGTTGTGTAGTTTATGTATGAATCATAAGATTCCTGTGAGGGGGCAATTAAAGAAATGCTGTTTGGATCAGTTTTGTAATCTACTCATTTAGAGGACTTTTATTTCTAGTTTTATCATATTATTTGCTAATTTAAACATTCTTCAAAAAGATGGCAAATAATAAGTTTGTGAAACTTTCAATTATACATTGTCACAAAATTTGTTTTAGCCCTTTCACTGCACTAGGAAATATACATCCCAATAACATGGATGTGTTAAATATTTTTATGAGACTCTTTTGAAATATAAAGTTAAAAATCATTATATTATTATAAAAGGAAGTTTAAATCTGTGTATAAACAAAACTTATTGTACAAATTTGTTAATAAATTAGTATTCTGCAAAGGCACCAGCGAACTGCCTAAAAATGGATTAACGCCAGTTCGTAATGAAAATAACTTTGAGATTAGTCATTAACAGAGAAAAAAATGTTTGAAGGTATACTTAAGGAATGTTTGGTAACTGAAATAAATACTATAAAAAAAACCTAAGTCTTTAGGTACAGAAATTATTGGATTTAAGGGAAAATCCTAAAACAAAGTTTGTTGGTATCAAACAGATAATGAGGTTTGTTTAAAAAACTGAATACATCATTAAAAGGATTATACTTTTCTGCAAAAATACTTCAACAAAAAATTGTTTGTTTGGAACAATCAAGAAATCATATTTTAGGGACTGAAGGAACGCTAAGAATAGCGTGGAAACACCGACATCCAAACTAAACCTGCTGCATCCAGAGCTGATGAAGGATTGAGTAGTGTTTTTATTTTAGCTACAAAACTTGTGTTTAAAAGGTTATAACTCTTATGAGTATCCCAGATAGAGAACTAAGATAAAAAATAGCATAAGGGTCTAAAGTAAACATCCATTAACTTCTTTGAAAGAACTGTTTAATTGAGGCAAGTTTTTTTATATTTCACCAACTGACAGTCAGGATTGAATATTTTGTTTCTTTTTTTTAACTGTCAGATTTAGTTCATTGGTAAAATGAATACAGTGCTTATTATGAATTAATAAGACTTACATTTAAGATTATATAATGTTTCATAAATTGCTCTTTAATATCTGGGTGTTTTCTTCCAGGGACATCCTATCTGCACGATTTCTGTATATGCACTGTCAACAGTGTTGCCAGCCCATTTATTCTTCATGAACTGGTACTGGAGGCAGCTCATTATCTCTCTGTGTCTAGTTCAGCCCCTTTAGCCCAGGGCTTGAGATCTCACCTACTCACCCCACTCATTCAGAAGTGTCAGCAAATGTGAGTGGAATGTATTTGGGATCTGTTTAGATAATTTTATGAAGTAACAGCATGAGGTAGTGAAAACAGTTATAGGTGTCAGTAGAAACAGCATTATCTTAAAAATTATTTTGTTAAGTGTTCCATAAGTTATAGTTCTATCAGACTTTTTAAAGTGTTTTAATATTATAAGCTTGTAAATGTGCATATCGTGGGTCCTAAAGTTTGTGTGTTAACATGTGATTAACTAGTAGGAAAGCTTAAAGAGGAAAACATTACATGTTAACATGGATATCTCTTACCACATGATATCTGACAAAGAGAACATGAATGATGATGTGACAATGCTAATTTATGATTGTTTCTATATGGGAAATTAAAGTGGTAACAGTAGTACAGTGTGGAAGGATTTGAGAAATTTGAGTAAGCTTATTGTGAAATTATTAATGACAGTATTTTTCTATTGTACTTTCAAAGATGATCCATTTTAAAATAAGTTTATTGTTCAAGTAGCTTCTGGTAGGAGATGTTTGTAACGTGACAACAGAGTCTATGCACACACGTTACGAGGCTTGTTCTAGTACTTGTAACATATAGGATAAAATGACAGTATCTATACAAGATTCATGGTTTGTTCTAGTAGTTTCTGGTAGAAGATGTTTGTAACTAGACTACAATATTTGTGCACGTGTTTCAAGGTTTGTTCTACTACCTGTAGCATACAGGATAGGTTTAGTAGACATGTTTTGTAATGTAACCTAGAGCATATTTTGGGTATGTATAGTTTGTTAAATCTATTAATTGTAAAGTTTCATTGACATGGAGAACATTTTTTCCCATTTTTTTTGCTCTATAACTCAGTCAAAAATGTTCAAATTTTAATAAAACTTAATGAACATATGTAGAATACTATTTGTCATTGTCCTGTCTGTTAATAAAGACTGCCATACAATTGTTTTGAATTTTTTGAGAACCAAATATGAGAAATACTGCATGGTAGAAATATGTGCTCTACTGAGTGCCCTTGTAGTGCACTGTGTTCTATATCTAGTCCCTTAGGCACTTTGGATATTTAGAAGGATGGATAATTGTAGTATTCCAACCACACTATGTCCATTACTGATATGTTTTTACAAGCTTCTGAAGCATGGTTATAAGTAATCATACTCATCATAAGACATTAGTATAAATTATATATTAAATATAATCCTATAATTAAACTAGACCTTTTGTTTCTGCTCTTATAGAGTTCTGAAATGTTAATAAATGTGTTATTTTGATATTATCTTGAACCTCTGTTTTAACTGTATTCTCAAGACAACTGGTAGGGGTATTAAAACTTTAATTAAAATAAAGTACAGAACAACGTTTTGATCTTCTTAGGTCATCTTCAAGTTAACTTTGTTCTGTACTTTATTTTAATTAAAATTTCAATACCCCTACCAGCCATCTTGAGAATACATTTTTACTTGGAGTGGGTTTGTCATCGTCATGAGTTGTTGTCAGTTATTCCTTCATTATAGAAACTTTTACTTCTTGTTGCATGAAGAAAGACTGTTTGACATTCACATACATTCCTTCTTAATCTGGCAATGACAAATGTAATTTGTAATCATATACTCCTTTGAACAGGTGCCTTCACTTTATTATAGAAATGGTTTGCCAATGATTTGATAATAAACTCAGGCATCGTAATTTGATTAAAGAATTCTATTCAACAGTGATATTTTTGAACAAGATATGTGTTTTTTCTGAGTGTGAGAATCCTATATTCGTCCCTGGTTTTATAGGTTTATAGCCTGCACTCACTTCAAGATGTACCACATCACTCCTGCTGAGTATGAGGAGTTTGTTAACATTATCCGTAACGCAAGGTCGGCCTTCCAACTCACCCCGGAGGGATGGCCCAGTTTACAGAACTGTTACAGAGTCTACGACGCTTTAAATCCTGCAAAAAAGAACTCTGGGAGAAAATTTCAAGTGTTCTTTCTACCATTGCTATTTGATGATAAAGTACAATAGCACAACCAAGACTGTATGGTTTAGGTTTTTTTCTTTTATTATTATTATTTTTTTGAATAACACGTTCATTTGTCCACACCATGAAGTGTATTGCTTTCAGGGTCCAGTACCTGGCTCTCCAGTTGTTTTGAAAGTCATAGAATTGTTACATCATCATGTATCTAGCACCAGAATCAGACGTGGTAGCTGTCCATATCTATGTATCAGCTCAGGCACTTTGCGATCATCAACAAATGCTCAAATTTATTAGGAAGAAGAAAAAATTTTAACTGTGTATAATAAGTTGTTCTAACTTTACACCCTCCATGTAATTGTGGAGTATACGCTTTGTGTGGTTCGAACCTTCTCGTTAGCCCTAAAGGTTCTGAGTTGCAGGTTTCTGTAAATTTTTACTCCAAGCACAGAAATCAATTACATTGTGTTGTTGTGTCACCAAGCAGATATTTGGAGGTTCCATCCAGAGGAATCCTGGTACAGAACAATGGATCTTTATAATAAGTTGTTTGTACTTATGTTTGTTCTCAGGGTGATTTTGTTTTAAGGTAATTATTTGATTACTTGTAACAAGTAGTTTGACTTAGTTCTTATATTCAATGCTTTCTTGTTTACTAATATATATATATATATATATGTTTATATATATCTATCTAAGTATCAGGGTTATTGTTGAAATGTTTTATAAGTTTGATATACGGTACTGGCTCTGTTGTTCTTTATATCAGTATGCTGGTATCATAGGTAAAGGAAGTTAAAACATAAAGTTATGTTAAAGGAGAGCTGTGTATGATAAAACAGTGGAGTTGTTACCATAAATATAATGACAATGTTTAACTTTTACAGTGGGGTTTATTCTCTATTTTGCTGAAATCTATTGAAATAAAACAGGATCTGGGTGAACATGTACAATGCAGTTTCTTTAACAGAAATAGAATAATAGTTATAGTTAGACAAGTTAACCAATAATCCTGTCACCTGAACACTTCTGTAACTAATGTATCTGTAACTATCTTATGACAGCCAGATTTTAAACCAGTGCAATTTAGGTTGGCTGTAAAGTACATCTGTTTTCATGTCCTGTGCATGTAATGTTTCTCTGTAGTAATATTCATTTACAGTGTTTGATTTTTTTCTTCAAGGTGATTTTTGTACCTTATTGTCCTCACAGAGGAGCTATGTATGGTATATGTTGATTTGTCTTTTTTATCCTGCACATAGGTGAAGATAACTGTGTTTAGTTTTGTACATTAAAAACACAACAAAGTCTGTGTTTCTTGATCTATGTCACTGAGGTTAAAGAAATATATCAACCCTTATGTCGCCTTGCCTGTCTCGGCCAGCCAAACAACCATGTAACATACAATATATTTTTAACCAGTCATTTACCATGATTTGTCTTTTAACAGGTTTTTATCCTTGTAGTCAGGGTTTTGTCTGTCTGGATCATGTAGAGAAGCCATACTTTTCTATGATAAGATGAAAACACGTTTTTTGTAATTATTATCTTGGTGTCAATCTACTTAATCCATGGTGAATTATTCAGATAATTTTAAGATGTTTTGAATGTAAAAATATCATACAGGATTAACTTTTATCATGTATGTTTCAAATAATGTTTTCAATTTTTATCATTCACCCTCAAGTAAGTAAACATTTATAGGTAACTAAGTTTGTGTAAACCCACCTTATACATCTGTAAAAGTACTTCATTGTTAACAGAACTCCCTTCATCTTAAAAATATATTTTTATTAATTGATGCAATCTAAGAAACATATATATATATATACAAACATTTTTCTCATTCATTGTTGAAACCCAACCAGTATAAAGAAACTCCTGTCATGCATTGTTGATGTCAAACAAATTTATACAAAAATACCATTTTCATTCATTGTTGAAACCCAACTGGCATATTAAAAAAAAAATTTTTTCTTTCATTTGTTGTTGATGTCTAGAACATTTATATAAAAACTATAATTTTTGCTCATTGTTAAAACCTGACAAACCTGTAAAGAAAAAAAAACAAAAAAACTTCTTCAGTTATTGTTGGAACCCAACAAACTTATATATAAGTATGCTCATTTATTGTTAACACCCAGTAACTTTGTAAGCAGCCATTGTTGAAATCCAGCAAACATATATATATATAAATATGCTCATTCAATATTGAAACCCAACAAACATGTATAAAAATCTCTTCAGTGATTGTTGAAACCCAACAAACATATATAAACCTCTTCAGTGATTGTTGAAACCCAACAAACATATATAAACCTCTTCAGTGATTGTTGAAACCCAACAAACATATATAAACCTCCTCGGAGATTGTTGAAACTCAACAAACATATATAAAAACCTCTTCAGAGATTGTTGAAACTCAACAAACATATATAAAAACCTCTTCAGTGATTGTTGAAACCCAACAAACATATATAAAAATCTCCTGAGTGATTGTTGAAACCTTCCAAACTTGTACAAAAGATTTCTTCCTCATATTATGGTAACCAAACAGATTTATGAAAACAAATACCATTCTTATTTATAGTATATTTCCTCCAGTTAGAGTATAAACCATATCTTAAATATTTAGCTACTTCATTGTTGTTGTTGCATATTTATTGTCAAGTGGTGTGAGAGTTAGCCAGAACTGGGGTATTGGGTATATTTTCCAAGTGCAGAATATCATACGATTGTTGATATTAAACTCGTAAATTATGTTATTGTTTCTTGTAGAGAACAAATACATATTTGCTGTGGGCATGTTCTTAGATTATCGGTACTTGAGTTTAATTTTTTTCTATTAAGTTATGCGCATAATAAAGTTTTTTAATCATAAGTTTGTATAATGGAAGTTATGATGTGTGGCTTGTTTGTTCATTCCACAATACTGATAAAAGAATGTTTGGTAATAACCTAGTTGGAACCCTCTTTATAACTTTACATGGTTTTAAGGATATAGAATTTTTTCTTATCATGTTGTGACTTAAGTATTTTTCTAATTATGTGTAGGTTAAAACATGTAACAATGGTATATATGTGTGTGTATGTATGTATATACCCCTACCCTAAACAAGAAGTTATACCTACTTTTATTGGCTTAATCATTCAATAGTTGCCTTCAACAGTTGCACAAGTTTTCCAAAAATGCAACTACCATGTTTCAAAAATTTTTGTTTATAGTTTCACAAAAGTACAACTGTTTTTTATATTTAGCAGAATGTTCCAACAGAGAAAATGTAAACACTTCATTTTCCAGGTTTTCTGATTTTATTATAAATTTTAAAGTTACTTATATTCATAAGTCTACTGAAAATGATAGTGTGTGATGGGGTGAAGAGTATACAATAACAGCTAGTTTTGTTTTTTGGAAAATTTAATACAGTTTTTGAGTGTTTAATATTTTAGTAGTTGTTGTCTTACTAATGTGTCTAAAATTATTCAATACACAATTTCTATTTTGTGTTTTATTCCAAATGCACATTATGTTCTGAGGCTACAAACTGTGTATGTTTTCTTAACAAATGGAACTTTGGTATCATCATAACTTTAGTTTCTTTACTGCATTGTCTTCTACAAAATTAAACACAGGAAGTGATTTGTCATAACAATTTACACTTGTCACTAAGTTAGGGTTTTAATTTAACTAAATAGTGGGAGCTGTAAGTATTGGTTGTATTTTGATAAAGTGTGTGACAATTCTCAGATTTCTAATTATTGATAAAAGATAAACTGGAATTATTGTTGTGTTTTACTCATTCTTAGGTACTGAATAATTATTGATTGTTAATTAATTATTTCTGTACTACACTTGTACAAGAATGGTGAATTTTAGATTTTCTGTTCTAATTATTGAAATAGAGTAATCGTACAAGAGCAAAATACTAAACTCTTTTAAATCAAACAAAGATTGTTCACAAATATTAATTTGAGTTAAAGTTTATATTACATTACAAAGTTAACTTTTAAAAAGTAAACCATTATGGTGTGGAAGCTTTTATTTACGTTTGTATTATTGTGAGATAAGTTGCAATGACACCTCATCAACTGAGAAGATAAACTAACTTCATGTAAGCGATGTCACTAGACATGAGTTTACTTTCATAGTTTACGATGGGTAGTGTTGGTTTCTTCCAATTTTTATGCACAGGTGTTGTCTAAATATGTAAAGGTTTTTATTAGTAGAGCTAAACTAGGTGATTTTAACATTTGTGATCTCAACAAAAAGAAGTACTTATGTTTTGTTTTTTATCTTGCTGTTTTTGGTATACTATATTAAAATTGATAGTTTGTTGCAAAACAATCTGTCTATGATATTTTAGAAAATGAATAATTTTGAACAGTTTGAAGATTTATTCTGTACAGTAATATACAGTAGCACGTAATATGATATTTGGATATTAAGTTTTGATTTGGTGTATTTGCTTTTCATTTGATTCCCAGTTTTGGAGGCCAGACAATATCACCAAACAAATGTGTTGTGACATTTTAAATATGTACTGTTTTATTGGTTGGTATACCTAAATCATTCTGAAAACTCAGCCAAAGTTCAATAACTAATATTAAAACTGACCTTAGCACTTGATATATTAGTGAGACAAAAATTGTGAAACACGTGTATTTATGGTTATTGTAGTTGGATTTATGTCTTGTCTACCTATTTCATTCAATTTATAAGTGAATACATTTCTCTCGTCAATAAAATGTAATTGAAAAATGACAGCGTGAGATAGGTGTGGGTTGATTTAGTACTGAAGATGTATGCTATCAAATTTATGTATTTATGACATAATATGCTTTATAGAATAGATAATATACACTGAGTTGAAACGTTTTTTTTTAAAGTCTGTGCTTTCAGATTCACTACCAGTTGAGATGAAGAGGGAGTGTGGTAATATGGAGATTTTTTTACACTAAGAAATATCAAAAATGGCTGACTCATCTCTTCCACCACCTAAATTAATGTTACACAAAATGTCACCATTTTGGATAACGTTCTTTTACCTCAAACAGTGTGTGTTGTCTTTGCATTAATCACAACATAATTATGTCAAAACTTAGTGGATTTCTGGTGTATGCTTCAGTTAGAGAAACAATATTGAAGATGTTGGATTCTGTGCATCATTGGAGACATCCATACCTTCCCAGTCCAGACTTTCTACATAAGATATTGTGAACCACCATTAGCCCATTGATTAGGATGATTCACTCACTATCTGCAGCTCAAAGAATTAAAACCCTTCTGTTGACCAACTGTCTACTGTCCTGTACTTGACTAGCTGTCTTCTGTCTTGTATATCAGTCAAAATGATTTGACTGCAAAACAGTTATTCACAATTTCACATTCAACATTTGTGACTTCCTTTGCAATATGGTCCAAAAACTACAAACCTGCTAGAACATTGCACCTGGGCATACTATTACAAAACGATTGACCAAAAACTACAAATCTGCTAGAACATTGCACCTGGGCATACTATTACAAAAAGATTGACCAAAACCTACAAATCCACTAGAGTATTGCACCTGGGCATACTATTACAAAACGATTCTCCAAAACTACAAATCCACCAGAGCATTGCACCTGGGCATACTATTACAAAAAGATTGTCCAAAAACTACAAACCTACTAGAACATTGCACCTGGACATACTATTACAAAAAGATTCTCCAAAAACTACAAATCCACCAGAGCATTGCACCTGGGCATACTATTACAAAAAGATTCTCCAAAAACTACAAATCCACCAGAGCATTGCACCTGGGCATACTATTACAAAAAGATTCTCCAAAAACTACAAATCCACTAGAGCATTGCACCTGGGCATATTATTACAAAAAGATTCTCCAAAAACTACAAATCCACCAGAGCATTGCACCTGAGCATACTATTACAAAAAGATTCTCCAAAAACTACAAATCCACTAGAGCATTGCATCTGGGCATACTATTACAAAAAAATTCTCCAAAAACTACAAATCCGCCAGAGCATTGCACCTAGGCATGTTGTTACAAGTAGATGGCCTGTTATCCCTACCATTGACCTTTATATTCAAGCTCAGTTGCATGAAACTAGTCTTGTATTGGATGAGTTGTTCAATCCATTGATCCACATGTACCTTGATGTCTTGATACTATCTCAAACTGTGATCTTTCTACTAAGTTACCTGTTCAGTAAAGACCTCTGTAGTCAATACTATGTACAAGTCCTTAATGGTGGCTTTGTAGGTTGTTCCTTGGTTTACTACACATCCTTCACTGGTTGCAGAATCATACCTCAAGCTTCTGTTTTTTGCAGTGTAATTGTACACAATTTCACCTGGTCAACATTAGTTTGAAACTAGGTAATACCACTACTGTACTGTATATACAACACTCACTTGTGTCCCTGAAGACCCTGGAATTACCTTCACAACAGCTTCCATTCTCTTCTTTCTCAAATTTACAAACAAATAGCTGATAACTGTAACATGTCCATCATTTCACTTTCAGTAGGTTCCTGTCTAGGTTGAACTTGGGACAAATGAGTTGACCACACTACACATAAATTAATTTTCATTGGTACTGTTAAGCCTGTGTTCATTCCATCTCTTGATGTGAAAACTGTTACTAAGGCAAGGCTTGTGTAAGATGACAAGTAGTTGGGATGCGATAGCTTTTCCAAATCAAGTCTAACATCAGTACCCTATTGTCTGGAAATGTTTTGACAAAGCTTTACAATGATCATGGTATTACCTAGCATTGTTAACAGTAGCAAAGGAGTGACGTACTTATGTGTGTTAGTTATATTAGTCAAACTACTGTTGTCTGTAATTTATGTCTGCCATTACTTTGATATATATTGGTGATAGTATTTTAGACAAATGTTACTTAATAGTACTTCTGGAGAGAGTCAGTGAAAATTAAAATATTGTCAAAATCACCATTGTTTTAGTTACGTATGTGAGCCTTTTTAAATCTACATAAATTTTAATTTTTATGGACAAATAGGAGTTTACATGACTATGAATGTTGTTGTCTTATTACCATAAGTTAACCAATGCATAACTGTGAATGTTGTTGTTATGGTTACTGTAAGTTAATCAATGTGTGACTGTTAATATTGTTGATATGTTATCATACGTTAACCAGCGTTTGATTGTTATTTCTCACAAGTCATCCAACATGTTTATCATCTTTTCTTCTGTCTGTCATTTCACCAGATTTGTTGCATGAGTTGGATTGCTGTCTTGCTAAATGATGAATCCTTTGCCAATAGGTCTCATTAGAGAAAAAAAATGAACTAACTGAAAATAGATTCTACCTTTCAGTTGTCAGAGTGATATCAGTTTCGTATTGGCCTCCAACCATTGACTGAGATGTCACCCACACTTGTATTGGATTGGTTCTTCAGCATGTTTTACTGTAGATCTTGTACTTCATCTGTGACATGACTCATCTTCCTGCCAACACACAACCTATTGTTTATTTTTGCCAAACCATTTAAAGTTGGGATTATCTGTAAATAGCGCTGTACTTCAGCTTTGCTTATTCTGTTGGTTCAAGCTTTATAGCCATTTTAGCTTGTTGGAGTTTGTTTTCTCTCTCTGTTACACAGTTATTTCTGGGCGGCTATATATCCATGGAGGCAACTTTGTTAATATGTATCTTATCTTGTATCATGTTTACAGCTGGATCTTTGGCAAAATCTCTACTGGATTGTTATGTATATGTAAAATACCATATCCTGAGTTATGGCAAATTGCTTTAGAAGAACGTGAACTCTCTACTACTGGACCACTTTAATTACAAATAATAATAAGATCACGTTTACAGGCAGATCCTAGTTGGATAAGACTATAAGTTGTTTATTTGCCAGTCCTACACCATTATGTGACTAAACAATTTCTACTTTATTTGGAGGCTTTTTTCACCTTCCGCCCTTATAATTCCATAAATAGAACCTCCGATTAAAAGAGTTTACTAATTCATAAGCTGACACCGTAGATAGTGGCAAGTAAGTTTACTCTAACCGTATGAAATGTCATATCATACTGGAATATGTAATTTTGACTCCATATTCTACTGGACTTATAATTTTGTCTCATTCTCTTGTACAGAATAACATTCACCAACTAAAACTTTGATTTCTACACGTTTGACATGGAACATTCTATCTTAGGAGTAAGGAAGACATCACCACAATACTACTGGGAATAGTATCACTTCTTGTGCCTTTTTTAGCCATCATGCTGGTATGGTAGTTTCTAATAGGTCAAGTAACAGCCAATCGCAATGAAAATTATCAGCACGTGACTGGTGCTGTCTATTTTTGTATAAAACTGACTATATGATTAGTAATACAAAGTTTATTTCTTCCTGCTGGTTACACATGATGGAAATATTCGTCACTTCCTTTGGAGTTTATTTTTCCAAGGTGTAAGTTTGGCCATTTTACTGGTGTTTGTATTATGTTCTCGATTAACACATTTCCTGCTACATTCGTTCAAGTTTCCATCGAATACGCCTATTTTTTCACTTTTTGAGTTTTGTTTTACTATTTATAATGATCTTTCGGCTGTGTTGTGCACTGTCCTGAAAGTTAACATAGACTAAACACAGTGAGGACGCTCATTGTCCATTGTTTAAGTATGAACAGAAATAACGAACAATAGAACATAAATAAAGTAACATGAAAAAGGTTTTTCACGAATACTTCGCGTAATAGGAAAAACAATAATGAATATAAATTGACAATTAATGTTGACAAGTCAGACCGCTGACCAAACTGCACGTACTCGAACTTTACCGTAACTAATAATAAGTACAGAAACGGAACACAGTGGTATTTTATAGTGTTCGTACACTTTAAAATATGAATATTTTTTCTGTAATAAATTATAAATCTAAAATTAAATTGGATCTCAGATATCGCTAATTATAAAGCTTCCTGGGTTCGTTCTCTCTCTCTCTCTCTCTCTCTCTTCACGACGGCTAGATGGTTAGGGCGCTCGACTCGTACGTAACCTGAGGGTTGCGGGTTCCAATTCCCATCACACCAAACATGCTCGCTCTTTTAGCCGTGGGGGCGTTATAAAATGACGGTCAATCCTACTATTCGTAGTTAAAAGAGTAATCCAAAAATTGGCGGTGGGTAGTAAAGACAGGGTTAGCTGCCTTCCCTCTAGTCTTACACTGCTAAATTAGGGACGGCTAGCACAGATAGCCCTCGAGTAGCTTTGTGCGAAATTCCAAAAACAACAACAAAAAAACATCAAAGTTTAAATACAAAATATACAGTATCAGGCAGGTTACTATGGGTGCAAAATGTAAACGAAATAACTTTTCTACAAACCGTTTAAAAGGAGACAAGTAATCTCCTACCATTTCTGTTTAAGTAAGCATTTGATAATTCACGAATTTAAATTACGCCTAATAAGTTAAAATTACGGTAACCACAGTGACTTCATGTATAAATAATGCACACCAATATATCTGAATTACATACTTAAAACAAGGTGTCCATATTTTCTAATCCAAATCTGGGAGTAAAAAAAAAAATATTGTACTCACCAGCAGAAATCCTTATTCTGACGACATATAAAAAAACTTGCAAACTTTTTATAATGATCTTTCGGCAAAGAAAGAGAAACATGACTGTGTTTTGCACTGTTCAAGTATATACTAAGAATGAAGATGACTTAAGAAGGTCGAATCGTTATTCTGTGCTTATTTTAATAAAAGTTGTGATAACAGTACCAGCCGTCTTGAGAATACAATTAAGACATTCTGTTCTGCAGTGATTCAACTGTCCCCAGATGGGGCAGTGGTAAATTTACAGAGTTACGACACTAAAATCAATGGATCGATTTCCGTAGTGGACACGGTAGGTAGTCCAACGTGGCCTTGCTCTAAAACAACCAATCAGCTACTTGATTTGCTGGCCTTCAAGGAACTTTCTTCAGAAGTATACATTTCAGATCTCTGAAGCAATCAGTGTGTTTTGCCCCACATGCATTTGTGTATTTTACGGCAGCATGGAAGAAAGACCTTGACACAGTTTGGGCGTGTCACAAACACCACGTCTTCTCACTAACACGTATGTAGTTTCATTTACACCAGTTCTTCTCCAGATCACAGAAGATGCCAAAAGAATCCACAACACAGAAATCCATTCCCTCTAACGATCTGAGAATAAATGCGAACCACAGTTCTGTACTTGAGTCTTTCAGTGTTTTTCAGAGAACTACTGAATACTTTGTTGTGACAAAAGACAAAACAATTGCTCGTAAAGGTGTTGTATCCCCTCTAAAGTCAATAACATTTAGTCATCTGACATTACTATATCCTAGTACACTTGTATTCTCGACCAACGTACTCACAAATAATTTTCAGTCTTTCGATGCGAACAATATAGACATGACTCTCAGCGTCTACCAGAATTGCGTCTGTTGGTGTTCGGAAGCAGTTGTAGACAATTTGATGTATTTACTTCTGTGTACACAACATGTCTGCGTAGATCGTCAAGCTTTGTATCATCTTCTGAAAATGGCAAAACATTGTTTTCAAGTCGATAGGTATTGATAATTTCTATTATCACTGACGCGGTAGGATCTGCTGTCTCTCTGCTTTGAGATTAATAAAATCCAGTAATTGTGATTGTATACAACAGACTTCCATTATAAGTCTTGAAATAGCGTACACAGACAGAAGTTTCATGATTTGATGTATCATCTGACAGTGATACATCCGGGTCGTTAATTAGTTCTTAATTGACTCTTGGAGTCAAGACATTTATAACTATCGCTTCACACTTTGTCCGTGCACGGAAACTTTGGAGTTGCTGTTGTTGTTTTTTTTACCTAAAGCTTTGTATATGTGTAACAGTATGGTATATGAAAAATTCTCTTGTACAACAATATTATATTTATTAGGTGTGTATGTTAAACTTTTTTAAAAGAAATCAGTGAAAATAAACTTGAACTGGCACGAGCTATTAGGCCAGCATTATGTTTACTGACATATCGATCTTCTTTTAGTGGTCTGGCATGGCCAAGTGGTTAAGGCACTCGACTGGTAATCCTAGGGTTTTGGGTTCGAATCCCTGTTGCACCAAACATGCTCGCCCTTCCACTCGTGGGGGCGTTATAAGGTGATAGTTAATTTCATTAGTCGGTAGTAAAAGAGTAGCCCAAGAGTTGGCAGTGGGTGGTGATGACTAGCTGCCTTCCCTCTAGTCTTAAACTGTTAAATTAGGGATGGCTAGCACAGAAAGCCTTCGTGTAGCTTTGCGCGAAATTCAAGCCAAACCATCTTCTTGTAAAAGATATTCTTCTTCTAGCGAATAATGAAAACACTAAATGGAATATTGAACGTAAGCACGTGTCTCTCTTACGGTTCGAAAATCTTGTTAAAGGTGGACAGTATAGCAACATTTCCATTTTTTCGACACATCTATTTTACCTCAAATCTTCTCCTGTGCGGTTTGACAGAAACCATTAAGCGTTGCACGGAATGCAGTCAACGTTGTAGCTATTTATAACTCAGAATCTGATGGACTGTGGTTTTAACACAAATAATGATAATAAAAAAACAAGTTATTTCTAGAATGATCTATGTGTATCGGAACACTGTTTGGAGCATTATTTGGCCTGGGACAGAGTACCGTATAGTCACCCTGGCTTAAAATATCAAATAAATGAAGTAGGAAAGAATACCACATTCTCTCTACAAATCACATCTTTTATTAGTTACTCAACATGGATATTAACATTATTTTTCTTTGAGTTCTTAACACCTGCAACCCTGCTAGTACAGCGGTAAGTTTACGGATTTACAACGCTAAAATCAGATATTCGATTCCCCTCGGTGGGCTAAGCAGATAGCCCGATGTTGCTTTGCTATAAAAAAAAAACACCAAACACCATCTTAACACCGAATTTTTAGGGTCTGGTGGTTAGAAAGCACAACTCCTAATCTGCTAGTCGCAGATTCGAATCCCATCACAAAAGATGTTCGCCCTCACAGTCTGAGGACTGTGAAAATGTGGCGGTCAGTATCATCGGGAAAAAGAATAACCCAAAAGCTGGTAGTGGATGGTGTTGGCTAGCTATCGCCCCTCTAGTTTACCATTGCTAAATTAGAAACGACTAGCCTTCCTGTAGCTTTGCGCTATATACAAACCTAATATTTATAAATTAGAGACTATAAATTGTGTTATAATTATCTAGCAACGTAGTAGTTAACATATCAAATCGTGCATCTTTTAATTCTTATTTCGCATCTTGTTGTCGCGCTTCTGTAATTTTCTTAACATATGATAAAAGATACATTAACCAAAATGTAATTAAACAGTTTTGAGAAATAAACGTCATATCTCTTTGTTTGCATAAAAGAAAGATATGACAATAAAATACCATATACTACATTATTTCAAAATTGACTTTCATTATTAATTTTTCCAAAAATATTTTTTGACAGCGTAGAGTACAACTAGCTGTACTTTCCCTCTACTGGTTGACGTTGGTTAACATATGGTGAGTGTTGTCATTTAGTTTTTGAAGTTTGCGAGACTGTTTAAAGAATGTTTGACCAACTACTGGGAAAAGCTTGGTAAATTAAAGTAAGTAAAATCTGATGAACAAAAGAAAAACTGTATTTTGGCAAAAAATAATTACAGTTCAGTCAGTAGATTTTAAAACCCAACAATGGGTGAAATTCGATTAAGAAATCTTCAGCAGAGTACATATCCAACTCTGTGATACAACAGAAAGTGTAGGCCTAATTATATTTTAGAATGTTCAAACATTCATGTTGTATTTGTTCGGGTCGTTGTACTTTCACCTTGATAATAACTCTTATTTTTCTTCTTAACTTAGTCAAAGTTAGCCGTACTTTGTATTTATCGGTAATATCTTTTCGTTTGAACATTCCTAAATAGCATTGCAAGCAATTGTTGCATGTTCTGGTATTTGAATAATAATTAATTCAAATTATTGAAATAATTATATTGATTAAATTTGAGCTTCAATATATTATGGTTATATTATATGAATAAATGTTATGTACATGTATATGTGTTTTTCTGAAGTTTTATACTACATATACTACGTCCCTGTAGCGCAGTGGATAGCGCGTTGGACTTCTAATCCAAAGGTCCCGGGTTCGACCCCCGGCAGGGATGAGTTAATAGTTATTTTGTAACTAAAAGAGCAAAATAAGTTCAATCTCCAACGTGTAAATCTTTTAAATTTCACGAAGTTAAGCCAAAACCCCATAGAATGAGTGGATAACTTAGTTTTCATAGCAACTACAACTGTGGTTAATGAAAACAACGTTGGCCATACTATACTTAACAAAAAAAAAAGTTGAATTAAAATAATTGTATTCCAACTAACTTTCAATGTGAAAAGTGATGATGATTTTCATCAACAAGTTTCTTGAAATTTGGTTTAATATCTATGTTCAATGAGCATCTTATCTTTGCTTCTAAATTTATGTCAGTGAGCCGAGATCTGTATCTAGACTTGAGAAAAGTTAGCGTAGAAAATGTTGACTCACACACCCATGTGAATCCAAATATGGAAAATAATTTTAAAATTGCTATCTTTAAATTTATAAGACTCTCATTTATCAGAATAGTGAGCCTCTTCCCTCTGATAGAACATTTTTATTTACATTTCATGTGTTCTACACTTTGCAGGGTAAGCATCTCGTCTTCAAATCTACACTTATCCAAACAAAAAAAAAAAAGATAATTTCCTTAATGAAAGTTCCTAAGTCAAATTGAAATGGATCATGCAAAAATTCAAATATGAATTTTAAATGTTTAAATTCGGAGAAACGTGATTCAAATGTTTGAGACAAATATTTGATCCAGTTTATATAGAGATCATCTTTAACATCAGAGAAATCATAGTCCTTATTATTTTCTAGAAAACTATTCAACTTTGCAAAATGTGTCAAATCATTCTTCTAGACTGTGATTGCTCGCTTATTAATTTACCTCTTTCCTGAAGCTTCGTATTCAAATTATTCAAGTGAACCATCATGTCCCACAGATAGTACAAATCACACTGTCGTGACAAAGTTTCAATTTCAGAGAATTTTTCAACCTTACCTTTTTCAACAAGATATTTGAGGAAGTAATGAAGTAAATCGTTCCAAGATTTTCATCTACTTAACTGGTTATCTTACGTTTACAAAATCAGAAAAATCATTAAAAGTTCAGTTACTGCTTTTTTTCAAAGACTCAACAAACTGTCGATGGATGAGAGAGCTTCCACTTCTGATATACATGATTTTTACCACAGTGTCCATCAAATTTTTCAATTCATCACTTTTAGATCTCTGAGTACATAAATTTTCCTGATGCAAAATACAATAGAAAGATGGCAGCGTAGACTTCATATTATTTTCAATTAAATGCTGCTTCAGAAGAGAAACAAATCCTAATTTTGTCCAAGATTGAATTTTTTTGACATTTCAATAAATATGTCAAAGATGTTTTTTCCACATGCTCGATCTTGTAATTCACAAAGGCCAAATATTTCTTCCCTCACTTGAAGATCTGAAGTTACATTTCGAATTACAAATATTAAGTGTGCGGTGTCACTAACACCTGTTGACTTATCTAGTGCTAATGAAAAATACAAACAGTCTTTTACTTGTTCAAACAACTGATTTTCTATGTCTTTCGCTAACTCTAGCATTCTGCGGACAATTGTTCTTCAACTTAATTGCAAATTATTTACCTTTTGAAGAGTATCATATTTTATTTTTGAATCATAATTCTCTAACAGAGTTTCAATGATTACAATCAATATTTCTTTTACTAGTTCAGCATCAGAAAATGATTTCTTTTCTTGAGCTAGAATCCAAGCTACTTTATAGCTAGTTAACGTAACTAGTTCTATCGATGATAAAAATCTTTTTAGGCCTCACTTTTGTTCATGAAGTTGTTCTTTCAGAGGGCTAATTTCATTCATACAATTTTTGCTATCAACTGGAAATTTTACATTAAATTCGTTGTAAAAATTGATAAAGTGTTGTTTAAGGTTGTATACTTTATTATTCCTGAAGACTTTGTTACACAAACAACACACTGGTTTATTATTTGCTTCAATCACTGCAAATTTCAACTTCCAACTTTCATTAAATTCTCGTTTCACGTTTTTCCAGTCACGCGCCATTTTCTTTTCGCCAGTAATGCCAGAATGAATTGTATTTATTTTCTAAGTGTTCACCATCATCTGGGTTCTTTTGTTTTCGAATTATCCACTTATCTATATTATGGGATTAAAAACAAAATATATTTAAACACTTGAAAGTTGCACAAGAAAAATATCTTTGCAAGCGCATGCAAAACAAAGCACACTCGATAACAAATATCTAAACCAATATGACGTTACAAAATGGGCGGAGTCTGTGACAGTGACGAAGTGCGCGACATTAACAATGACGTAAGGCAGTGCAGTTGCTGATTGCCAAATTTGCAATAAAAAATAAATTATGTAAAAAGTTGATTCCTAAACTTGAGCTGGCCACAAGTGTGCTATCCACTGGCCACATATGGCCAGTGGCCATGGAGTTGTCTACTCCTGCCCTATATCTTAATAAACATTAAATAACTTATTAATCAAGGAAAATACATTGATATTAAAAAAATACATTTAGTTAACAAAGAGTTATCACAAATTTTGTATACTATATAAACGTTTCATTAACATAATTTCTTTTTTAACAACGACTAATATTTTCTTACTAATATAGTGTTTTTTCTACACCTTAAACAAAAACCTATTACTAACTGAGCAAGACTGATGTTTGTAATAAAAAGAAATTTTATCATATCGGAAAATGAATAGATCATAGAGGAATTCTTACTTTGAATACAATAAATTACAGTAACAAACAGTAAAACTTAAATAAACGACGCCAAGATCAATCTTTGTTCGGTGTGTTAGGCCTACTCTACACTAGACATGCTACAAAGTTACTTATACTTAATACATGTTGTAAAGTTTCTAGCAATTTGTAACGTTTTACCTCTAATCAGGGAGCAATGCTAGATCACGTGACAAAACACCGTCCTTATCTTAAAATGGCTGTCAGAATTGTGTCGATAATTTTTAAATTAAAGAGCCCTGGTTTTTAACTTAAGGCCACTGTGTTTATTTAACCGTGTCAAAATATCATACTATTTTTAAGTTGATCAAACAAATGGTGCGACGTATTTAAAGCCCCATAAAATTGCAGGTTATTATCTTTCACAAACGACTGAACAAAAAATATCCCAGAATGAAAATGTAAACATGCAATCCAAACAAGGATCACTAAACATGTCTCTTAGTTCTACAAGACAACTCTCACCTTGCAGAGATCACTAAACATGTCTCTTAGTTCTACAAGACAGCTCTCACCTTGCAGATCTGAGCCATAGTCTCTCGGTGGACACAGCAGATAGACCAATGTAGTTTTGCTGTAAAAAAATTCACACACACACTTTTCTGCCTTGGCAACCATATTAGCCTTATTAATATCAACCCACAAATCATATTTCACATGTATCTATCTATGTATGTGCCACTAACGTTTTATTCATTAATTTTTAGCAGCTCATTCTCAGACATCTTTGGGTTTACAATCCGGACCCAGCTAGTGAAAGTAGGTTTTCTCTGGACACTTTCATTTTCGTCCACATCAATATTCTGTGGCATTGGATCTACTGATCTCTGCCCATCCTGATCAACTGTCGTTTGTTGGAATACTTGTCTCTAATATTTCAAAAACTTACCCATTGACACACCTTATCTTGAGCCACATACATAATACATACTGTTTTTGTTTTGTTTGTTTTTCTCGTGGTTGCCTTTAGCACATAACGCTAGTGGAGGCGAAGAAGAGTTCTTTTAACTCTCAAACACCCCAAGTCTTCCACACCCAAAACACCGGATATATACAAGACTGGAAACATCTCGTGCATGCTAGAAGGTTTCTGAAAACTTAAACTATTTTGTGTTGTTTTTTAATCGTGTAAGTACGTAAAGGAAGTAAACCCACTGTTTAATTTCTGCCGGTCCTGATGATTTTCAGAATCTGTTTGACAGTTTTCATTTTAATCTTAGGGGTAAATAGTATGATTTTTTTACCTAAGTTAGTCGCACTGTGGAAGTAATGTAATGGACTAGTCCTTCTGGCTCCATTTAAACCAGTGCTAACACCCTCAGTAACTTTATAATTTTTGTCTTTCAGGACTTACCCCGATTTTCAGATTAGCACACTGAACAAAACTTTGCTGTGAGCATCTTTAGCAGATAGTAAAAAACAACATTCTAATTAATGTTGAATTACATACGCTTTATATTATTCGATTATTCTTATAAATATTACATATTATTACAATTTATCAAGGACACTAATCTGATGGTTATGTATGTGTGTGTGTGCGTTTTACTTATAGCAAACCCACATCAGGCTATCTCCTGAGCCCACCGAGGAGAATCGAACCCTTGATTTTAACGTTGCAAATCCACGGATTTACCGCTGTACTAGCGGGCGGGGTTGATTGTGAGCTCTGATCTGTACAGGTAGCTGTCTTTCATGAGAAGTTCACTATTCTAGCTTAAGCATACGGATTCGACTTGTATACATTTTTGTTTGTTTGTCTCTAATTCAATATCAAAACCCCATGTTGTCAGTCCCAAGATTGCTGAACCACCAGTTGGCTGTAAGTGTTTTAACTAAATATCTAACACTACCGATAAGTCTGTATTAAACACATTTATGTAGCAGTTTACTATAATAGCCTCAGAGTAAATGCATTTACATTTGTAATATATATAATTACAGGCACTCTGTTCAGAATGTTTCATTTGTAATATTTATTGTATTAGCTTTCAGAGTGTGTTACAAAACCTGAGATCTCACTAAATATCGGCTAAGATGTCAGCTACTAAATCTAAGCAGACGTTTTTTCAAACCTAAAACATCAACTTTTGTCCTTTCAAAATGGGTCTGATTGACGGCACTCGAGTCGCAAACTTCGGGTTTGAATCTCCGTTCCACCAAACATACTTGCCCTTTCAGCCATTTGTTATTATAACCTCACGATCAATTCCGCTATTCGTTGATAGAAGAGTAACCCAAGAGCTGACGGTGGGTGGTGATGAACGGCTACCTTCCATTTTGTCATACACTGCTGAATTAAGGACAGCTATCACAGACAGCCCTTATAAAGTTTTGCTCGAATTTACAAAGGAAACCTTTTTGAAATAAATACAATTTGTGATTGATGTGTATTCTCAAGATGGTTGGTATGGGTATTAAAACTTTAATTAACATAATGCACAGAACAAGGTTTCGACCTTCTTAGATCATCTTCAGGTTAACTTTGTTCTGTACTTTAATTTAATTAAAGTTTTAATAACCAGCCGTCTTGAAAATTTTTACTTCAAGTGGGTTTTTCGTCATCACGAATTTGTAATTGAGACCGCTAGATGGCGGTCGAAGTGTAAGCAAATTCGGCTCACAGTAAAAGGTTTTGTCAGATATATATGGAGTATAATATTTATGGTTACAAAATTTCATCAGGCTAATCTAACATCGTCAGGTACAAGGAATGAAGTTTAGTGAACTCCTGATCTAGGTAATGTGAAAAACTAGCGGATGGATACATTAGTGTTTGATTGGGTGTGGTTACTTAACAAACCTGAAGAACACGCACAAAACATTACAAACGGTGAAATAGTTAATTCTGTTGTTCTATTTATTCTATTCCTTAAGAAATCTGATCATAAAATCAATTGGAAATCATCTAAGTTAATATATGTAACTGGGAGTTATAATAAAAAAATATTGTAGAAGGTCCATTAATTCCTAGGTTGCAAAACTTCAAAGACCATGAAGGTCAGTTTAAGTTGAACCCCCCTCTGACGTCATATGCCGCAAAGGGACTTGGAACTTTATAAATAAACAGTCTCTGTGTTTCTTTCTATAAATACTATCGTGTAGCAGCCAGCCATAAAACACAAACATGTGATTCCGTGTACTAGCGGCGAGTCTTGTATTATGTCGCACCCATTTATCACATGTGAATCATGCAGTGCACTAATTAAATGTGATACTTGTTTCGTTTCAGGCCCACGTATCAGTCTATCCGATAGATTATTCGGCGCTCGGGAAGTAAAAGTTGACTCTTCTCGGGTTATTCCCGATTTTATCCCACACCAAAATTGGAGGGTAGTAGGGTTTAAAAATCCACATCCTATTGGGTTTGTCTACATGACGAATCCTGGTCTAAGAAATTTATTTATTTATAAGCCGTCTGTGGTTTTTGGGTTTTGCTTAATCATCGATTATACACAATGTCTGAATGTATTTGAGAGTATTAGTGTGTGTGTGTGTATATACGTACGTGTCCAAGGGTCTCGAACCCTTCACGGATTCCTGGTTCCGGACTTAATGGAAATTTTTTCTTTCTCTTCTCATTCAACTTCCAATCACTTTACGGAGGAGAGCACGTGGCAGTGTCGAAAATTGTATGTAAATCAATTTCATGTTGTTCCGCTTGGTTTGGTTTGTTTTGAATTTCGCGCAAAGTTATACGAGGTCTATCTGCGCTAGCCGTCCCTAATTTAGCAGTGTAAGACTAGAGGGAAGGCAACTAGTTATCACCACCACCGCCAATTCTTGAGCTACCCATTTACCAACGAATAGTGGGATTGACCGTCATATTAGAACGCCCAAACGGTTGGTGTGACGGGGATTCGAGTTGTTCCGAAAGAGTTATTTAAACATTATTCTTGATTTTACCCGATATTCTGTATTACCTACTATTATGATCTTAATTAATATATTTATATAGTAAAGAGAATCTACAAGTAGAAAAAAAAGTTTCAAATATCTTATATTGTGATATATGGCGTTCGATACAAAAATCTGCAGCGTCTTTGATGTATACCCATCCGCACGTTGTATTTCAATTAAATTTGAAAAGCTAACAAATCTGTTGGCATTAATCCAAGTCTGAGTTTACGTTTCGGAAGCGTAGCAATTAGTAATTGCAATATTTTTCTCGTTTTAAACGTTACTTTGGTTTCTTTCAGTATCTAAATTTTCCCATACGTTTTATTTTCTCAGCACTTCATCACATTGATAATAAGTGTTTTCAAGAGTCAAAAAGATAATTCCTTTCTAACTTCGTAAAACATCAAGACACACTGTAGTTTGTCTTGCGGCCAAAACAACCTGGTCTCCCAGTGACACAGCGATTTATTAGTATGTTTCTTAATTCGAAACAAATACAAAACAACAAACTCTTGAAACATAGCATCTCCACTTTTAATCGAGTTTCTTCCTACTTGTTTTCTTTGGATCAAATGTACGTCGCAATTTGAGGGTTGCGAGTTCGAATCCTCGTCACAAGAAACAAGATCGATCTTTTAGCCGTGGAGGCGTTATAATGTGATGGTTAATCTCACTATTAGTTGGTAAGAGAATAGTCCAAGATTTAGCTGTGTATGGTGATGACTAGTTGCCTTCCCTCTAGTTTTACTCTGTTAAATTAGGGACGACTAGCGCAGATAACCTTTGTGTAGCTTTGCCAGAAATTGAAAACAAACCAAAAATACTTACTTAAACATACTTGAGTTTTATGGATGTTTTTTTCAAAGTTTATACACTGATAGATCTTTTCAACCTACAATTAAGAGTCCCATTTGACGTAAATAGAAGCAACATCTGCAAAGGTATTCAATATAAACCGCTTAAATTTGAAGAAAGTTTTTGTGCACGCCTATGTAAACAGTCACGTGAGCTATCGGTGTAACTTTCACTACAGCTTCATCTAAAAGTGGACCTTTTTAAGGTTTTTTATTATTCGGATTTAAGGTGGCTGATTTATAGCAGCAAAACTATAAGGTGAAAAGACATACAAATACATAAGTATCGGTTAGGTCAAGCAAACTATTCATTATTCACTGCCAAATTTTTAGCACAAATTTGCTAAATTTTATGAAACTATCCAATCTGAAGAGCGTTTAGCATCACGTGATATTAGCTTAAGCAATTAGCGTAAATAATAATTCTTGATACGGTTGTACCGCTTACATCGGGTAATGACAAGAAACTGTTAATCTAAATTCCATGGCGTTACTCTAAAGAAAGCTATTAACACTGTTTTATAGAGAGGAAGAAATACCACCATATATTTTGAATAATCTGGTCGGTTCTATAAAGTAGAGGTCTGTTCCGATTAATAGGTTTACAATCCTAAATCTAATGTGGGTTACTGTTGATTGTCACTTTCTTCCTGTGGTTTGTTGATGTGTATTGACAAAAACATCTTAGGTGTGAAAAAGGTGTGGTTAAAAAGGATTGAGTGTAAAACAGATTAATTACTATGTATTTATTTTAATACCTATGTTTCTTATAGTTAAATATATGTTCCGAAATGATGTAACTTAGTGTTAAATACGTATTACGAAATTCCCGCATATTCTATAAATTTGTAGAAGATTCTAGAGTGTAAGAATCAACAATATATGTTTTACATTGTTGCCAACTGAAATTTCTAGAACCTCGCCTTAGCGTTTATAAACCGACGCGCCAAGAGACAGAGTATTATAGTTGGTTTGCAATATTTAATATACTATAAACCTCGGAAGCTATAACTGTGATTAATCAGTAAACTGTAGATACTTGACCAGGAACGTTTATAAATTTCAAACTGTTTCACTTCGGACGTTAATATTTCTACGAGGGCATTAGATATTTTAGTCGAAGAAAAGCCAGATTATAAACGGCGCGAGGCCAACCAATAATAGAGAAATAGCTATTTCTCAACTCGCAATTAGATTGCTCATCGTGAACCATCGATAAAATATTCACTTCTAAACCAGATAGAAGTCTTATTACCGTTTGTAAGATTGTAAAATTTTGGTATATAAATCTTTATTTGTAATAACCGTTATTATAAATTGTATTGTTGTTTGCATATTAAAATATATTTATGCGAAGAAAGAAAAGTGTGTACGTCATTCTTGTTGGCAGATATTATAAATTTAACTCATGTCGACATTCGATTAGCTTCTAAATTGAAATTAAAGTTTCAAACTATTTGAAATAATAAAAATATGTAACATAATAAATCATGGACTCGTCCGAGATAAACTATAATACGAGCGACTTAAAGGATTGAAATCAGAAATGACAAATAAAATAAGTAGCTACACCTATATATTTGATTCTAATATTACAGTATATGTTTTTGTTTCACTCACCATGATTTGTCTAATTAATTAATATATGCTATAAAATTCTTATCAACGATATAAGTTTAGTTACCAGTTTGGCCACTAGTCGCACACTCAATCTTTTTTAACCGTACCTTTTTTCCACACCCAAAGTGTTTTTGATTAGATGTATTATAAACAGACACAAGGAAAAAGACCTTCCCAAGTCTTTCTTCTTGAAAACTCACATATTACTTCTATAATCACTGGTGATTCGCGCTCGTGAAGAGAAAAAAAAAAACACACACACACACAAAACTACCAGAACGTAGAGATGAAAAATGTCTCAAATACGTTGTCACCCTAACCACTGACAATTTACATGAAGACCAGGTTTTACTATGTCCTAAAAACATTTAAGTTTGGAAAAACTGTCTTTGTTTGAAACGGAACAGTGAATTTATCCGGTAAAACTCTGTACTTATGTCTGTATGTGTAATCTCATGTATCATAACATCTCCACGAAATCACTTGTTTCTGTTGACACTTTAATAGTGTATTTTATGATTTACGTGTGTGTGTGTGTTTACTGCAAACGACTTCGAGCACCTGGATATAACACTTATTCTTGTATTATGGTATTGCACTCACAAACATTTTAAAACAATTACCTTTAAATGTATATAAACTAATATTCACAAAATCGTGAATAATGCACGAATGTTAGACTGTTTCACCCATCAATAAGAACTAATTCAAAATGACAACCAATTACAAGTTATGAATTCCCGAACACGTCATAAAGAGTGTGATTAAATATTATGTTTTACAGTTACGCCCCCCTCTGGGACAGCAGTAAGTCTGCGGACTTACAACACTAAAATGAAGGGTTTGATATCCCTCGGTGGACACAGCAAATAGCTCGATGTGACTTTGCTATAAGAAAACACACACCTTTACAATGACTTTCCAATCTGCCGCCAGGTGACAAGATCCGTATTTCATTGTGATTCCATTAATAAAACGTTGAAAGGTTGGAAAACTAACAGGTCTTTGAATTTTTATTTGTTTGTTTGTAATTAAGCAGAAAAGCTACGCAATGGGCTATCTGTGCTCTGCCCACCACGGTTATCGAAAACCAGTTTCTAGCGTTGTAAGTCCCAGATATATCACTGGGAGGTGAGATATAAAAAGTTATTAAATGCATTTTTTTCACGTTTCTTTTAACTTACTTACTGAATATCCAATTTTGACTCGTGATAAACAAATTATAAACAATGTAAACAAATATCTGAAAGTCACTTGTGACTGGAATAAAATTATTAATAATTATACTTTAGGTAATTAATTGATTAGACATCGTAACAGTTGTTTGTATCCACGTTAGGATGAAAGTGCCGACGAGGCCTTTCGCACAATTCCAGAGTTCATCAGGCTGACTGTAATTCGACAAATAAACATCATCACCTGTTATGCAGCCCTCCTGTTGCACTGTGTAGTTAAGTAAACACGTGGATTCAGTTATTATTATTTTTAGTTTTTACGTTATTTACAAGTGGAATTTTTAAGGTAAAGTGTAATACTACATTATTATATTCTAAATTTCGACTATTTATTTATTATTATTATAATTTTACTTGAATTTAATATACTATCACTCACAGGAAATGGTGAATCATCAAGCTGGTTATATTAAGGTATCTATAAGTTACATCTAGGCCTCACAACAAGCAAATAAACTTAAACATTCATAGAGAACTTCGGTAGAATTACAAGTAAGAATATGATAAAAAGGTTTAATACAAGGTGTAACACATGGAATTCTTTGTCTAAAAGTACTAATGAGAGATATGTCTCCATATGCTGCACACACGTGAGAAATAAACCCTAAAATAAAATAGAAAACTTGGTTCGATGATAGATAACCACGACATTTTTGAGATAAAATAAAACCCAACTGATAGTTTCAGTGTTAACACGAAGAGCAAAAACTGAGAAAACGTTACGACAGAAAGTGTGGTAGAGTACATGTGACCATATCGTATATTTAAAAGAGACGACAGACGTAGATATTATATGTATTCAAGAATTAATATCTGCTTTCTTTTGTTTCCAACGTGAGCATTGTTCATGTTTTTCACTTTCTTATTTAGTACCGTCTAATTTAGTGTAGTAATAGTTCAATGTTTATTGTTGTTTGGAACAGTTCTATGCTTCCTGATCTACTATTGTATTTAATACCGTCTAGTGTAGTAATAGTTCAATGTTTATTGTTGTTTGGAACAGTTCTATGGTTCCTGATCTACTATTGTATTTAATACCGTCTAGTGTAGTAATAGTTCAATGTTTATTGTTGTTTGGAACAGTTCTATGGTTCCTGATCTACTATTGTATTTAATACCGTCTAGTGTAGTAATGGTTCAATGTTTATTGTTGTTTGGAACAGTTCTATGGTTCCTGATCTACTATTGTATTTAATACCGTCTAGTGTAGTAATAGTTCAATGTTTATTGTTGTTTGGAACAGTTCTATGGTTCCTGATCTACTATTGTATTTAATACCGTCTAGTGTAGTAATGGTTCATGTTTATTGTTGTTTGGAACAGTTCTATGGTTCCTGATATACTATTGTATTTAATACGTCTAGTGTAGTAATAGTTCAATGTTTATTGTTGTTTGGAACAGTTCTATGGTTCCTGATCTACTATTGTATTTAATACCGTCTAGTGTAGTAATAGTTCAATGTTTATTGTTGTTTGGAACAGTTCTATGGTTCCTGATATACTATTGTATTTAATACCGTCTAGTGTAGTAATAGTTCAATGTTTATTGTTGTTTGGAACAGTTCTATGGTTCCTGATATACTATTGTATTTAATACCGTCTAGTGTAGTAATAGTTCAATGTTTATTGTTGTTTGGAACAGTTCTATGGTTCCTGATCTACTATTGTATTTAATACCGTCTAGTGTAGTAATAGTTCAATGTTTATTGTTGTTTGGAACAGTTCTATGGTTCCTGATATACTATTGTATTTAATACCGTCTAGTGTAGTAATAGTTCAATGTTTATTGTTGTTTGGAACAGTTCTATGGTTCCTGATATACTATTGTATTTAATACCGTCTAGTGTAGTGATGGTTCAATGTTTATTGTTGTTTGGAACAGTTCTATGGTTCCTGATCTACTATTGTATTTAATACCGTCTAGTGTAGTAATAGTTCAATGTTTATTGTTGTTTGGAACAGTTCTATGGTTCCTGATATACTATTGTATTTAATACCGTCTAGTGTAGTAATAGTTCAATGTTTATTGTTGTTTGGAACAGTTCTATGGTTCCTGATCTACTATTGTATTTAATACCGTCTAGTGTAGTAATGGTTCAATGTTTATTGTTGTTTGGAACAGTTCTATGGTTCCTGATATACTATTGTATTTAATACCGTCTAGTGTAGTAATGGTTCATGTTTATTGTTTATTGTTGTTTGGAACAGTTCTATGGTTCCTGATCTACTATTGTATTTAATACCGTCTAGTGTAGTAATAGTTCAATGTTTATTGTTGTTTGGAACAGTTCTATGGTTCCTGATATACTATTGTATTTAATACCGTCTAGTGTAGTAATAGTTCAATGTTTATTGTTGTTTGGAACAGTTCTATGGTTCCTGATATACTATTGTATTTAATACCGTCTAGTGTAGTAATGGTTCAATGTTTATTGTTGTTTGGAACAGTTCTATGGTTCCTGATCTACTATTGTATTTAATACCGTCTAGTGTAGTAATAGTTCAATGTTTATTGTTGTTTGGAACAGTTCTATGGTTCCTGATCTACTATTGTATTTAATACCGTCTAGTGTAGTAATAGTTCAATGTTTATTGTTGTTTGGAACAGTTCTATGGTTCCTGATCTACTATTGTATTTAATACCGTCTAGTGTAGTAATAGTTCAATGTTTATTGTTGTTTGGAACAGTTCTATGGTTCCTGATCTACTATTGTATTTAATACCGTCTAGTGTAGTAATAGTTCAATGTTTATTGTTGTTTGGAACAGTTCTATGGTTCCTGATCTACTATTGTATTTAATACCGTCTAGTGTAGTAATAGTTCAATGTTTATTGTTGTTTGGAACAGTTCTATGGTTCCTGATCTACTATTGTATTTAATACCGTCTAGTGTAGTAATAGTTCAATGTTTATTGTTGTTTGGAACAGTTCTATGGTTCCTGATCTACTATTGTATTTAATACCGTCTAGTGTAGTAATAGTTCAATGTTTATTGTTGTTTGGAACAGTTCTATGGTTCCTGATCTACTATTGTATTTAATACCGTCTAGTGTAGTAATGGTTCAATGTTTATTGTTGTTTGGAACAGTTCTATGGTTCCTGATATACTATTGTATTTAATACCGTCTAGTGTAGTAATAGTTCAATGTTTATTGTTGTTTGGAACAGTTCTATGGTTCCTGATCTACTATTGTATTTAATACCGTCTAGTGTAGTAATAGTTCAATGTTTATTGTTGTTTGGAACAGTTCTATGGTTCCTGATATACTATTGTATTTAATACCGTCTAGTGTAGTGTAGTAATAGTTCAATGTTTATTGTTGTTTGGAACAGTTCTATGGTTCCTGATATACTATTGTATTTAATACCGTCTAGTGTAGTAATAGTTCAATGTTTATTGTTGTTTGGAACAGTTCTATGGTTCCTGATATACTATTGTATTTAATACCGTCTAGTGTAGTAATGGTTCAATGTTTATTGTTGTTTGGAACAGTTCTATGGTTCCTGATCTACTATTGTATTTAATACCGTCTAGTGTAGTAATGGTTCAATGTTTATTGTTGTTTGGAACAGTTCTATGGTTCCTGATCTACTATTGTATTTAATACCGTCTAGTGTAGTAATAGTTCAATGTTTATTGTTGTTTGGAACAGTTCTATGGTTCCTGATCTACTATTGTATTTAATACCGTCTAGTGTAGTAATGGTTCATGTTTATTGTTGTTTGGAACAGTTCTATGGTTCCTGATCTACTATTGTATTTAATACCGTCTGGTGTAGTAATGTTTCATGTTTATTGTTGTTTGAAACAGTTCTATGGCTCCTGATCTACTATTGTATTTAATACCGTCTAGTGTAGGAATAGTTCAATGTTTATTGTTGTTTGGAACAGTTCTATGGTTCCTGATCTACTATTGTATTTAATACCGTCTAGTGTAGTAATAGTTCAATGTTTATTGTTGTTTGGAACAGTTCTATGGTTCCTGATCTACTATTGTATTTAATACCGTCTAGTGTAGTAATAGTTCAATGTTTATTGTTGTTTGGAACAGTTCTATGGTTCCTGATCTACTATTGTATTTAATACCGTCTAGTGTAGTAATAGTTCAATGTTTATTGTTGTTTGGAACAGTTCTATGGTTCCTGATCTACTATTGTATTTAATACCGTCTAGTGTAGTAATGGTTCATGTTTATTGTTGTTTGGAACAGTTCTATGGTTCCTGATATACTATTGTATTTAATACACTCTAGTGTAGTAATGGTTCAATGTTTATTGTTGTTTGGAACAGTTCTATGGTTCCTGATCTACTATTGTATTTAATACCGTCTAGTGTAGTAATAGTTCAATGTTTATTGTTGTTTGGAACAGTTCTATGGTTCCTGATATACTATTGTATTTAATACCGTCTAGTGTAGTGATTGTTCAATGTTTATTGTTGTTTGGAACATTTCTATGGTTCCTGATATACTATTGTATTTAATACCGTCTAGTGTAGTGATTGTTCAATGTTTATTGTTGTTTGGAACAGTTCTATGGTTCCTGATATACTATTGTATTTAATACCTTATTGTGTAGTAATAGTTCAATGTTTATTGTTGTTTGGAACAGTTCTATGGTTCCTGATCTACTATTGTATTTAATACCGTCTAGTGTAGTAATAGTTCAATGTTTATTGTTGTTTAATAGTTCAATGTTTATTGTTGTTTGGAACAGTTCTATGGTTCCTGATATACTATTGTATTTAATACCGTCTAGTGTAGTAATAGTTCAATGTTTATTGTTGTTTGGAACAGTTCTATGGTTCCAGATCTACTACTGTCATTAATACCGTCTGGTGTAGTAATGGTTCATGTTTATTGTTGTTTGAAACAGTTCTATGGTTCCTGATATACTATTGTATTTAATACCGTCTAGTGTAGTAATGGTTCATGTTTATTGTTGTTTGGAACAGTTCTATGGTTCCTGATCTACTATTGTATTTAATACCGTCTAGTGTAGTAATAGTTCATGTTTATTGTTGTTTGAAACAGTTCTATGGTTCCTGATCTACTATTGTATTTAATACCGTCTAGTGTAGTAATAGTTCAATGTTTATTGTTGTTTGGAACAGTTCTATGGTTCCTGATATACTATTGTATTTAATACCGTCTAGTGTAGTAATGGTTCAATGTTTATTGTTGTTTGGAACAGTTCTATGGTTCCTGATATACTATTGTATTTAATACCGTCTAGTGTAGTAATGGTTCAATGTTTATTGTTGTTTGGAACAGTTCTATGGTTCCTGATCTACTATTGTATTTAATACCGTCTAGTGTAGTAATAGTTCAATGTTTATTGTTGTTTGGAACAGTTCTATGGTTCCTGATCTACTATTGTATTTAATACCGTCTAGTGTAGTAATGGTTCATGTTTATTGTTGTTTGGAACAGTTCTATGGTTCCTGATCTACTATTGTATTTAATACCGTCTAGTGTAGTAATAGTTCAATGTTTATTGTTGTTTGGAACAGTTCTATGGTTCCTGATCTACTATTGTATTTAATACCGTCTAGTGTAGTAATAGTTCAATGTTTATTGTTGTTTGGAACAGTTCTATGGTTCCTGATCTACTATTGTATTTAATACCGTCTAGTGTAGTAATAGTTCAATGTTTATTGTTGTTTGGAACAGTTCTATGGTTCCTGATCTACTATTGTATTTAATACCGTCTAGTGTAGTAATAGTTCAATGTTTATTGTTGTTTGGAACAGTTCTATGGTTCCTGATCTACTATTGTATTTAATACCGTCTAGTGTAGTTATAGTTCAATGTTTATTGTTGTTTGGAACAGTTCTATGGTTCCAGATCTACTACTGTATTTAATACCGTCTAGTGTAGTAATGGTTCATGTTTATTGTTGTTTGGAACAGTTCTATGGTTCCTGATATACTATTGTATTTAATACCGTCTAGTGTAGTAATAGTTCAATGTTTATTGTTGTTTGGAACAGTTCTATGGTTCCTGATCTACTATTGTATTTAATACCGTCTAGTGTAGTAATAGTTCAATGTTTATTGTTGTTTGGAACAGTTCTATGGTTCCTGATATACTATTGTATTTAATACCGTCTAGTGTAGTAATAGTTCAATGTTTATTGTTGTTTGGAACAGTTCTATGGTTCCTGATATACTATTGTATTTAATACCGTCTAGTGTAGTAATAGTTCAATGTTTATTGTTGTTTGGAACAGTTCTATGGTTCCTGATATACTATTGTATTTAATACCGTCTAGTGTAGTAATGGTTCAATGTTTATTGTTGTTTGGAACAGTTCTATGGTTCCTGATCTACTATTGTATTTAATACCGTCTAGTGTAGTAATAGTTCAATGTTTATTGTTGTTTGGAACAGTTCTATGGTTCCTGATCTACTATTGTATTTAATACCGTCTAGTGTAGTAATAGTTCAATGTTTATTGTTGTTTGGAACAGTTCTATGGTTCCTGATCTACTATTGTATTTAATACCGTCTAGTGTAGTAATGGTTCAATGTTTATTGTTGTTTGGAACAGTTCTATGGTTCCTGATCTACTATTGTATTTAATACCGTCTAGTGTAGTAATAGTTCAATGTTTATTGTTGTTTGGAACAGTTCTATGGTTCCTGATCTACTATTGTATTTAATACCGTCTAGTGTAGTAATAGTTCAATGTTTATTGTTGTTTGGAACAGTTCTATGGTTCCTGATCTACTATTGTATTTAATACCGTCTAGTGTAGTAATAGTTCAATGTTTATTGTTGTTTGGAACAGTTCTATGGTTCCTGATCTACTATTGTATTTAATACCGTCTAGTGTAGTAATAGTTCAATGTTTATTGTTGTTTGGAACAGTTCTATGGTTCCTGATCTACTATTGTATTTAATACCGTCTAGTGTAGTGATGGTTCAATGTTTATTGTTGTTTGGAACAGTTCTATGGTTCCTGATATACTATTGTATTTAATACCGTCTAGTGTAGTAATGGTTCAATGTTTATTGTTGTTTGGAACAGTTCTATGGTTCCTGATCTACTATTGTATTTAATACCGTCTAGTGTAGTAATAGTTCAATGTTTATTGTTGTTTGGAACAGTTCTATGGTTCCTGATATACTATTGTATTTAATACCGTCTAGTGTAGTAATAGTTCAATGTTTATTGTTGTTTGGAACAGTTCTATGGTTCCTGATATACTATTGTATTTAATACCGTCTAGTGTAGTAATGGTTCAATGTTTATTGTTGTTTGGAACAGTTCTATGGTTCCTGATATACTATTGTATTTAATACCGTCTAGTGTAGTAATAGTTCAATGTTTATTGTTGTTTGGAACAGTTCTATGGTTCCTGATCTACTATTGTATTTAATACCGTCTAGTGTAGTAATGGTTCAATGTTTATTGTTGTTTGGAACAGTTCTATGGTTCCTGATCTACTATTGTATTTAATACCGTCTAGTGTAGTAATAGTTCAATGTTTATTGTTGTTTGGAACAGTTCTATGGTTCCTGATCTACTATTGTATTTAATACCGTCTAGTGTAGTAATGGTTCAATGTTTATTGTTGTTTGGAACAGTTCTATGGTTCCTGATCTACTATTGTATTTAATACCGTCTAGTGTAGTAATAGTTCATGTTTATTGTTGTTTGGAACAGTTCTATGGTTCCTGATCTACTATTGTATTTAATACCGTCTAGTGTAGTAATAGTTCAATGTTTATTGTTGTTTGGAACAGTTCTATGGTTCCTGATCTACTATTGTATTTAATACCGTCTAGTGTAGTAATAGTTCAATGTTTATTGTTGTTTGGAACAGTTCTATGGTTCCTGATCTACTATTGTATTTAATACCGTCTAGTGTAGTAATAGTTCAATGTTTATTGTTGTTTGGAACAGTTCTATGGTTCCTGATCTACTATTGTATTTAATACCGTCTAGTGTAGTAATAGTTCAATGTTTATTGTTGTTTGGAACAGTTCTATGGTTCCTGATCTACTATTGTATTTAATACCGTCTAGTGTAGTAATAGTTCAATGTTTATTGTTGTTTGGAACAGTTCTATGGTTCCTGATCTACTATTGTATTTAATACCGTCTAGTGTAGTAATAGTTCAATGTTTATTGTTGTTTGGAACAGTTCTATGGTTCCTGATATACTATTGTATTTAATACCGTCTAGTGTAGTAATAGTTCAATGTTTATTGTTGTTTGGAACAGTTCTATGGTTCCTGATATACTATTGTATTTAATACCGTCTAGTGTAGTAATAGTTCAATGTTTATTGTTGTTTGGAACAGTTCTATGGTTCCTGATATACTATTGTATTTAATACCGTCTAGTGTAGTAATAGTTCAATGTTTATTGTTGTTTGGAACAGTTCTATGGTTCCTGATCTACTATTGTATTTAATACCGTCTAGTGTAGTAATAGTTCAATGTTTATTGTTGTTTGGAACAGTTCTATGGTTCCTGATATACTATTGTATTTAATACCGTCTAGTGTAGTAATAGTTCAATGTTTATTGTTGTTTGGAACAGTTCTATGGTTCCTGATATACTATTGTATTTAATACCGTCTAGTGTAGTAATAGTTCAATGTTTATTGTTGTTTGGAACAGTTCTATGGTTCCTGATATACTATTGTATTTAATACCGTCTAGTGTAGTAATAGTTCAATGTTTATTGTTGTTTGGAACAGTTCTATGGTTCCTGATCTACTATTGTATTTAATACCGTCTAGTGTAGTAATAGTTCAATGTTTATTGTTGTTTGGAACAGTTCTATGGTTCCTGATATACTATTGTATTTAATACCGTCTAGTGTAGTAATAGTTCAATGTTTATTGTTGTTTGGAACAGTTCTATGGTTCCTGATCTACTATTGTCTTTAATACCGTCTGGTGTAGTAATGGTTCATGTTTATTGTTGTTTGGAACAGTTCTATGGTTCCTGATATACTATTGTATTTAATACCGTCTAGTGTAGTAATGGTTCAATGTTTATTGTTGTTTGGAACAGTTCTATGGTTCCTGATCTACTATTGTATTTAATACCGTCTAGTGTAGTAATAGTTCAATGTTTATTGTTGTTTGGAACAGTTCTATGGTTCCTGATATACTATTGTATTTAATACCGTCTAGTGTAGTAATAGTTCAATGTTTATTGTTGTTTGGAACAGTTCTATGGTTCCTGATATACTATTGTATTTAATACCGTCTAGTGTAGTAATGGTTCAATGTTTATTGTTGTTTGGAACAGTTCTATGGTTCCTGATCTACTATTGTATTTAATACCGTCTAGTGTAGTAATAGTTCAATGTTTATTGTTGTTTGGAACAGTTCTATGGTTCCTGATCTACTATTGTATTTAATACCGTCTAGTGTAGTAATAGTTCAATGTTTATTGTTGTTTGGAACAGTTCTATGGTTCCTGATCTACTATTGTATTTAATACCGTCTAGTGTAGTAATAGTTCAATGTTTATTGTTGTTTGGAACAGTTCTATGGTTCCTGATCTACTATTGTATTTAATACCGTCTAGTGTAGTAATAGTTCAATGTTTATTGTTGTTTGGAACAGTTCTATGGTTCCTGATCTACTATTGTATTTAATACCGTCTAGTGTAGTAATAGTTCAATGTTTATTGTTGTTTGGAACAGTTCTATGGTTCCTGATATACTATTGTATTTAATACCGTCTAGTGTAGTAATAGTTCAATGTTTATTGTTGTTTGGAACAGTTCTATGGTTCCTGATCTACTATTGTATTTAATACCGTCTAGTGTAGTAATAGTTCAATGTTTATTGTTGTTTGGAACAGTTCTATGGTTCCTGATATACTATTGTATTTAATACCGTCTAGTGTAGTAATAGTTCAATGTTTATTGTTGTTTGGAACAGTTCTATGGTTCCTGATATACTATTGTATTTAATACCGTCTAGTGTAGTAATGGTTCAATGTTTATTGTTGTTTGGAACAGTTCTATGGTTCCTGATCTACTATTGTATTTAATACCGTCTAGTGTAGTAATAGTTCAATGTTTATTGTTGTTTGGAACAGTTCTATGGTTCCTGATATACTATTGTATTTAATACCGTCTAGTGTAGTAATAGTTCAATGTTTATTGTTGTTTGGAACAGTTCTATGGTTCCTGATCTACTATTGTATTTAATACCGTCTAGTGTAGTAATGGTTCATGTTTATTGTTGTTTGGAACAGTTCTATGGTTCCTGATCTACTATTGTATTTAATACCGTCTAGTGTAGTAATAGTTCAATGTTTATTGTTGTTTGGAACAGTTCTATGGTTCCTGATCTACTATTGTATTTAATACCGTCTAGTGTAGTAATAGTTCAATGTTTATTGTTGTTTGGAACAGTTCTATGGTTCCTGATCTACTATTGTATTTAATACCGTCTAGTGTAGTAATAGTTCAATGTTTATTGTTGTTTGGAACAGTTCTATGGTTCCTGATCTACTATTGTATTTAATACCGTCTAGTGTAGTAATAGTTCAATGTTTATTGTTGTTTGGAACAGTTCTATGGTTCCTGATCTACTATTGTATTTAATACCGTCTAGTGTAGTAATAGTTCAATGTTTATTGTTGTTTGGAACAGTTCTATGGTTCCTGATCTACTATTGTATTTAATACCGTCTAGTGTAGTAATAGTTCAATGTTTATTGTTGTTTGGAACAGTTCTATGGTTCCTGATCTACTATTGTATTTAATACCGTCTAGTGTAGTAATAGTTCAATGTTTATTGTTGTTTGGAACAGTTCTATGGTTCCTGATATACTATTGTATTTAATACCGTCTAGTGTAGTAATGGTTCAATGTTTATTGTTGTTTGGAACAGTTCTATGGTTCCTGATATACTATTGTATTTAATACCGTCTAGTGTAGTAATAGTTCAATGTTTATTGTTGTTTGGAACAGTTCTATGGTTCCTGATATACTATTGTATTTAATACCGTCTAGTGTAGTAATAGTTCAATGTTTATTGTTGTTTGGAACAGTTCTATGGTTCCTGATATACTATTGTATTTAATACCGTCTAGTGTAGTAATAGTTCAATGTTTATTGTTGTTTGGAACAGTTCTATGGTTCCTGATCTACTATTGTATTTAATACCGTCTAGTGTAGTAATAGTTCAATGTTTATTGTTGTTTGGAACAGTTCTATGGTTCCTGATATACTATTGTATTTAATACCGTCTAGTGTAGTAATGGTTCATGTTTATTGTTGTTTGGAACAGTTCTATGGTTCCTGATCTACTATTGTATTTAATACCGTCTAGTGTAGTAATAGTTCAATGTTTATTGTTGTTTGGAACAGTTCTATGGTTCCTGATCTACTATTGTATTTAATACCGTCTAGTGTAGTAATAGTTCAATGTTTATTGTTGTTTGGAACAGTTCTATGGTTCCTGATCTACTATTGTATTTAATACCGTCTAGTGTAGTAATAGTTCAATGTTTATTGTTGTTTGGAACAGTTCTATGGTTCCTGATCTACTATTGTATTTAATACCGTCTAGTGTAGTAATAGTTCAATGTTTATTGTTGTTTGGAACAGTTCTATGGTTCCTGATATACTATTGTATTTAATACCGTCTAGTGTAGTAATAGTTCAATGTTTATTGTTGTTTGGAACAGTTCTATGGTTCCTGATATACTATTGTATTTAATACCGTCTAGTGTAGTAATAGTTCAATGTTTATTGTTGTTTGGAACAGTTCTATGGTTCCTGATCTACTATTGTATTTAATACCGTCTAGTGTAGTAATAGTTCAATGTTTATTGTTGTTTGGAACAGTTCTATGGTTCCTGATATACTATTGTATTTAATACCGTCTAGTGTAGTAATAGTTCAATGTTTATTGTTGTTTGGAACAGTTCTATGGTTCCTGATATACTATTGTATTTAATACCGTCTAGTGTAGTAATAGTTCAATGTTTATTGTTGTTTGGAACAGTTCTATGGTTCCTGATATACTATTGTATTTAATACCGTCTAGTGTAGTAATAGTTCAATGTTTATTGTTGTTTGGAACAGTTCTATGGTTCCTGATCTACTATTGTATTTAATACCGTCTAGTGTAGTAATAGTTCAATGTTTATTGTTGTTTGGAACAGTTCTATGGTTCCTGATATACTATTGTATTTAATACCGTCTAGTGTAGTAATAGTTCAATGTTTATTGTTGTTTGGAACAGTTCTATGGTTCCTGATATACTATTGTATTTAATACCGTCTAGTGTAGTAATGGTTCAATGTTTATTGTTGTTTGGAACAGTTCTATGGTTCCTGATCTACTATTGTATTTAATACCGTCTAGTGTAGTAATAGTTCAATGTTTATTGTTGTTTGGAACAGTTCTATGGTTCCTGATATACTATTGTATTTAATACCGTCTAGTGTAGTAATGGTTCAATGTTTATTGTTGTTTGGAACAGTTCTATGGTTCCTGATCTACTATTGTATTTAATACCGTCTAGTGTAGTGATGGTTCAATGTTTATTGTTGTTTGGAACAGTTCTATGGTTCCTGATCTACTATTGTATTTAATACCGTCTAGTGTAGTAATAGTTCAATGTTTATTGTTGTTTGGAACAGTTCTATGGTTCCTGATCTACTATTGTATTTAATACCGTCTAGTGTAGTAATGGTTCATGTTTATTGTTGTTTGGAACAGTTCTATGGTTCCTGATCTACTATTGTATTTAATACCGTCTAGTGTAGTAATAGTTCAATGTTTATTGTTGTTTGGAACAGTTCTATGGTTCCTGATCTACTATTGTATTTAATACCGTCTAGTGTAGTAATAGTTCAATGTTTATTGTTGTTTGGAACAGTTCTATGGTTCCTGATCTACTATTGTATTTAATACCGTCTAGTGTAGTAATAGTTCAATGTTTATTGTTGTTTGGAACAGTTCTATGGTTCCTGATCTACTATTGTATTTAATACCGTCTAGTGTAGTAATAGTTCAATGTTTATTGTTGTTTGGAACAGTTCTATGGTTCCTGATCTACTATTGTATTTAATACCGTCTAGTGTAGTAATAGTTCAATGTTTATTGTTGTTTGGAACAGTTCTATGGTTCCTGATCTACTATTGTATTTAATACCGTCTAGTGTAGTGATGGTTCAATGTTTATTGTTGTTTGGAACAGTTCTATGGTTCCTGATATACTATTGTATTTAATACCGTCTAGTGTAGTAATGGTTCAATGTTTATTGTTGTTTGGAACAGTTCTATGGTTCCTGATCTACTATTGTATTTAATACCGTCTAGTGTAGTAATAGTTCAATGTTTATTGTTGTTTGGAACAGTTCTATGGTTCCTGATATACTATTGTATTTAATACCGTCTAGTGTAGTAATAGTTCAATGTTTATTGTTGTTTGGAACAGTTCTATGGTTCCTGATATACTATTGTATTTAATACCGTCTAGTGTAGTAATGGTTCAATGTTTATTGTTGTTTGGAACAGTTCTATGGTTCCTGATATACTATTGTATTTAATACCGTCTAGTGTAGTAATAGTTCAATGTTTATTGTTGTTTGGAACAGTTCTATGGTTCCTGATCTACTATTGTATTTAATACCGTCTAGTGTAGTAATAGTTCAATGTTTATTGTTGTTTGGAACAGTTCTATGGTTCCTGATATACTATTGTATTTAATACCGTCTAGTGTAGTAATAGTTCAATGTTTATTGTTGTTTGGAACAGTTCTATGGTTCCAGATCTACTACTGTCTTTAATACCGTCTGGTGTAGTAATGGTTCATGTTTATTGTTGTTTGAAACAGTTCTATGGTTCCTGATATACTATTGTATTTAATACCGTCTAGTGTAGTAATGGTTCAATGTTTATTGTTGTTTGGAACAGTTCTATGGTTCCTGATCTACTATTGTATTTAATACCGTCTAGTGTAGTAATAGTTCAATGTTTATTGTTGTTTGGAACAGTTCTATGGTTCCTGATATACTATTGTATTTAATACCGTCTAGTGTAGTAATAGTTCAATGTTTATTGTTGTTTGGAACAGTTCTATGGTTCCTGATATACTATTGTATTTAATACCGTCTAGTGTAGTAATGGTTCAATGTTTATTGTTGTTTGGAACAGTTCTATGGTTCCTGATCTACTATTGTATTTAATACCGTCTAGTGTAGTAATAGTTCAATGTTTATTGTTGTTTGGAACAGTTCTATGGTTCCTGATCTACTATTGTATTTAATACCGTCTAGTGTAGTAATAGTTCAATGTTTATTGTTGTTTGGAACAGTTCTATGGTTCCTGATCTACTATTGTATTTAATACCGTCTAGTGTAGTAATAGTTCAATGTTTATTGTTGTTTGGAACAGTTCTATGGTTCCTGATCTACTATTGTATTTAATACCGTCTAGTGTAGTAATAGTTCAATGTTTATTGTTGTTTGGAACAGTTCTATGGTTCCTGATCTACTATTGTATTTAATACCGTCTAGTGTAGTAATAGTTCAATGTTTATTGTTGTTTGGAACAGTTCTATGGTTCCTGATCTACTATTGTATTTAATACCGTCTAGTGTAGTAATAGTTCAATGTTTATTGTTGTTTGGAACAGTTCTATGGTTCCTGATCTACTATTGTATTTAATACCGTCTAGTGTAGTAATAGTTCAATGTTTATTGTTGTTTGGAACAGTTCTATGGTTCCTGATATACTATTGTATTTAATACCGTCTAGTGTAGTAATAGTTCAATGTTTATTGTTGTTTGGAACAGTTCTATGGTTCCTGATCTACTATTGTATTTAATACCGTCTAGTGTAGTAATAGTTCAATGTTTATTGTTGTTTGGAACAGTTCTATGGTTCCTGATATACTATTGTATTTAATACCGTCTAGTGTAGTAATAGTTCAATGTTTATTGTTGTTTGGAACAGTTCTATGGTTCCTGATATACTATTGTATTTAATACCGTCTAGTGTAGTAATGGTTCAATGTTTATTGTTGTTTGGAACAGTTCTATGGTTCCTGATCTACTATTGTATTTAATACCGTCTAGTGTAGTAATGGTTCAATGTTTATTGTTGTTTGGAACAGTTCTATGGTTCCTGATCTACTATTGTATTTAATACCGTCTAGTGTAGTAATAGTTCAATGTTTATTGTTGTTTGGAACAGTTCTATGGTTCCTGATCTACTATTGTATTTAATACCGTCTAGTGTAGTAATGGTTCAATGTTTATTGTTGTTTGGAACAGTTCTATGGTTCCTGATCTACTATTGTATTTAATACCGTCTAGTGTAGTAATAGTTCAATGTTTATTGTTGTTTGGAACAGTTCTATGGTTCCTGATCTACTATTGTATTTAATACCGTCTAGTGTAGTAATAGTTCAATGTTTATTGTTGTTTGGAACAGTTCTATGGTTCCTGATCTACTATTGTATTTAATACCGTCTAGTGTAGTAATAGTTCAATGTTTATTGTTGTTTGGAACAGTTCTATGGTTCCTGATCTACTATTGTATTTAATACCGTCTAGTGTAGTAATAGTTCAATGTTTATTGTTGTTTGGAACAGTTCTATGGTTCCTGATCTACTATTGTATTTAATACCGTCTAGTGTAGTAATAGTTCAATGTTTATTGTTGTTTGGAACAGTTCTATGGTTCCTGATCTACTATTGTATTTAATACCGTCTAGTGTAGTAATGGTTCAATGTTTATTGTTGTTTGGAACAGTTCTATGGTTCCTGATATACTATTGTATTTAATACCGTCTAGTGTAGTAATAGTTCAATGTTTATTGTTGTTTGGAACAGTTCTATGGTTCCTGATCTACTATTGTATTTAATACCGTCTAGTGTAGTAATAGTTCAATGTTTATTGTTGTTTGGAACAGTTCTATGGTTCCTGATATACTATTGTATTTAATACCGTCTAGTGTAGTAATAGTTCAATGTTTATTGTTGTTTGGAACAGTTCTATGGTTCCTGATATACTATTGTATTTAATACCGTCTAGTGTAGTAATAGTTCAATGTTTATTGTTGTTTGGAACAGTTCTATGGTTCCTGATATACTATTGTATTTAATACCGTCTAGTGTAGTAATAGTTCAATGTTTATTGTTGTTTGGAACAGTTCTATGGTTCCTGATCTACTATTGTATTTAATACCGTCTAGTGTAGTAATAGTTCAATGTTTATTGTTGTTTGGAACAGTTCTATGGTTCCTGATATACTATTGTATTTAATACCGTCTAGTGTAGTAATAGTTCAATGTTTATTGTTGTTTGGAACAGTTCTATGGTTCCTGATCTACTATTGTATTTAATACCGTCTAGTGTAGTGATGGTTCAATGTTTATTGTTGTTTGGAACAGTTCTATGGTTCCTGATATACTATTGTATTTAATACCGTCTAGTGTAGTAATGGTTCAATGTTTATTGTTGTTTGGAACAGTTCTATGGTTCCTGATCTACTATTGTATTTAATACCGTCTAGTGTAGTAATAGTTCAATGTTTATTGTTGTTTGGAACAGTTCTATGGTTCCTGATCTACTATTGTATTTAATACCGTCTAGTGTAGTAATAGTTCAATGTTTATTGTTGTTTGGAACAGTTCTATGGTTCCTGATCTACTATTGTATTTAATACCGTCTAGTGTAGTAATAGTTCAATGTTTATTGTTGTTTGGAACAGTTCTATGGTTCCTGATCTACTATTGTATTTAATACCGTCTAGTGTAGTAATGATGTTTATTGTTGTTTGGAACAGTTCTATGGTTCCTGATCTACTATTGTATTTAATACCGTCTAGTGTAGTAATAGTTCAATGTTTATTGTTGTTTGGAACAGTTCTATGGTTCCTGATCTACTATTGTATTTAATACCGTCTAGTGTAGTAATAGTTCAATGTTTATTGTTGTTTGGAACAGTTCTATGGTTCCTGATCTACTATTGTATTTAATACCGTCTAGTGTAGTAATAGTTCAATGTTTATTGTTGTTTGGAACAGTTCTATGGTTCCTGATCTACTATTGTATTTAATACCGTCTAGTGTAGTAATAGTTCAATGTTTATTGTTGTTTGGAACAGTTCTATGGTTCCTGATCTACTATTGTATTTAATACCGTCTAGTGTAGTAATAGTTCAATGTTTATTGTTGTTTGGAACAGTTCTATGGTTCCTGATCTACTATTGTATTTAATACCGTCTAGTGTAGTAATAGTTCAATGTTTATTGTTGTTTGGAACAGTTCTATGGTTCCTGATCTACTATTGTATTTAATACCGTCTAGTGTAGTAATAGTTCAATGTTTATTGTTGTTTGGAACAGTTCTATGGTTCCTGATCTACTATTGTATTTAATACCGTCTAGTGTAGTAATAGTTCAATGTTTATTGTTGTTTGGAACAGTTCTATGGTTCCTGATCTACTATTGTATTTAATACCGTCTAGTGTAGTAATAGTTCAATGTTTATTGTTGTTTGGAACAGTTCTATGGTTCCTGATATACTATTGTATTTAATACCGTCTAGTGTAGTAATAGTTCAATGTTTATTGTTGTTTGGAACAGTTCTATGGTTCCTGATATACTATTGTATTTAATACCGTCTAGTGTAGTAATAGTTCAATGTTTATTGTTGTTTGGAACAGTTCTATGGTTCCTGATCTACTATTGTATTTAATACCGTCTAGTGTAGTAATAGTTCAATGTTTATTGTTGTTTGGAACAGTTCTATGGTTCCTGATATACTATTGTATTTAATACCGTCTAGTGTAGTAATAGTTCAATGTTTATTGTTGTTTGGAACAGTTCTATGGTTCCTGATCTACTATTGTATTTAATACCGTCTAGTGTAGTAATAGTTCAATGTTTATTGTTGTTTGGAACAGTTCTATGGTTCCTGATCTACTATTGTATTTAATACCGTCTAGTGTAGTAATAGTTCAATGTTTATTGTTGTTTGGAACAGTTCTATGGTTCCTGATCTACTATTGTATTTAATACCGTCTAGTGTAGTAATGGTTCATGTTTATTGTTGTTTGGAACAGTTCTATGGTTCCTGATCTACTATTGTATTTAATACCGTCTAGTGTAGTAATAGTTCAATGTTTATTGTTGTTTGGAACAGTTCTATGGTTCCTGATCTACTATTGTATTTAATACCGTCTAGTGTAGTAATAGTTCAATGTTTATTGTTGTTTGGAACAGTTCTATGGTTCCTGATCTACTATTGTATTTAATACCGTCTAGTGTAGTAATAGTTCAATGTTTATTGTTGTTTGGAACAGTTCTATGGTTCCTGATCTACTATTGTATTTAATACCGTCTAGTGTAGTAATAGTTCAATGTTTATTGTTGTTTGGAACAGTTCTATGGTTCCTGATCTACTATTGTATTTAATACCGTCTAGTGTAGTAATAGTTCAATGTTTATTGTTGTTTGGAACAGTTCTATGGTTCCTGATCTACTATTGTATTTAATACCGTCTAGTGTAGTAATGGTTCAATGTTTATTGTTGTTTGGAACAGTTCTATGGTTCCTGATATACTATTGTATTTAATACCGTCTAGTGTAGTAATAGTTCAATGTTTATTGTTGTTTGGAACAGTTCTATGGTTCCTGATATACTATTGTATTTAATACCGTCTAGTGTAGTAATAGTTCAATGTTTATTGTTGTTTGGAACAGTTCTATGGTTCCTGATATACTATTGTATTTAATACCGTCTAGTGTAGTAATAGTTCAATGTTTATTGTTGTTTGGAACAGTTCTATGGTTCCTGATATACTATTGTATTTAATACCGTCTATTGTTGTGTAGTAATAGTTCAATGTTTATTGTTGTTTGGAACAGTTCTATGGTTCCTGATATACTATTGTATTTAATACCGTCTAGTGTAGTAATAGTTCAATGTTTATTGTTGTTTGGAACAGTTCTATGGTTCCTGATCTACTATTGTATTTAATACCGTCTAGTGTAGTAATAGTTCAATGTTTATTGTTGTTTGGAACAGTTCTATGGTTCCTGATATACTATTGTATTTAATACCGTCTAGTGTAGTAATAGTTCAATGTTTATTGTTGTTTGGAACAGTTCTATGGTTCCTGATCTACTATTGTATTTAATACCGTCTAGTGTAGTAATGGTTCAATGTTTATTGTTGTTTGGAACAGTTCTATGGTTCCTGATCTACTATTGTATTTAATACCGTCTAGTGTAGTAATAGTTCAATGTTTATTGTTGTTTGGAACAGTTCTATGGTTCCTGATCTACTATTGTATTTAATACCGTCTAGTGTAGTAATAGTTCAATGTTTATTGTTGTTTGGAACAGTTCTATGGTTCCTGATCTACTATTGTATTTAATACCGTCTAGTGTAGTAATAGTTCAATGTTTATTGTTGTTTGGAACAGTTCTATGGTTCCTGATCTACTATTGTATTTAATACCGTCTAGTGTAGTAATAGTTCAATGTTTATTGTTGTTTGGAACAGTTCTATGGTTCCTGATATACTATTGTATTTAATACCGTCTAGTGTAGTAATAGTTCAATGTTTATTGTTGTTTGGAACAGTTCTATGGTTCCTGATCTACTATTGTATTT